>NC_069505.1:112845152-113127652 GCF_027579735.1 Bombina bombina | reverse complement strand
TTTCTCCTCCCCCTGTATCCCCTGCGCCCTGTGTGGCCCAACCCTGTCCCAACATTATGTTTTACTTATATATAAGAATAACAGTACATATTACACCTCCTGAAGATACCATAAACACTTCTTATAAATAAAATAAAGGATATACATTGCAACTTCTCATACGATCACCCCTAAAATTGCAGGGGCCCCCCAAAGCATTGGGCCCTGGGCGGGTGCTCCTCCCCCCCCCCCGCCCAATGGGCAGGCCTGCTTGTAGATATCTCCCACAGCTATATTAGTGGGCATACTTCTAAAGAAAAATAAACAAATAAACAATTTAGTAATATTCAGATATTCCATTCCTGTGTACTCTTGTGTGATTTCCCCTACTTTTTCTTACCCAAGTTAACAGCTTGTTATTATGATAAAACAGAACATGACATGATATAGTAAAAGAAACAAAAGAGACAGTAACAATGCAAATGACTCTCTATTACATACAGTGTGAAGAAGGCAAAAGATCAGTGGTCAGGAGTCATTGTCCAGGTTAAAAGCAAATGTCTCTTGTTTGATATATCTGTCTTTGAGAGAGTCCTAAGATGTTCCTGGTGGATTTGACTTTGACAACATAAGTAATAATGTCTTTATGATAAGTACAAAAAAGATAAAAACACACAAAGAGGTTTACAAAAATAACGAAGGAGTAGAATAACATAGTGAACTAATAGTATGTTTAAATGGCTATAAAGAAAAGTTAATAAAAATAAAGGATAAACAATCCAATGAATAACAAACATGGCAACAAGGTAAAATCTGTATAATCCATAAGACAAAGAGTAATATAAATGGTAGCAGTATTAGAATTCTTATGGTTCCTTTACTTTTTTACTCTCTCCTTTGCCCCTCCCCCCACCAAAAAAAAAAATAATCACAACATTTCTAATTCATTAAAGGGACATCAAACACTTTGAGATGGTAATATAAAATGATAAACTGTATAAATAAAAAAAACTCTGCAATATACTTTCATGATTTATTTTGTCCCCTTTGCCTGTAATTCCATTCTGAAATTGTGAGCTTGTCAGTTCCTGTTAAAAATGGAAGTGCAGATACTGTTATATTCCACACAGCCATTGGCCGCACACTCTAGTGACCTATTTATAACTGTCTCTAATTGGCCACAACAGAGAAGGTAACTTAAGTTACAACATGGCAGCCTTCATTGTTTTATAGACACTAAAACTTTACACTTATTTTGTCACTAATTAAACAGCTAATGAAACTTTAAAAAATACATCTACATGTTATTCTCAGACTAATCTTTGTTTGAATACATCATTCTATCTAGCATTTATAATCGGGTAGATTACGAGTTTTGCGTTAACAGGGGTGCGTGCTAACGAGCAGTTTATGCTCACCGCTCACTTACAGACAATGCTGGTATTACGGGTTTTTACAAACCCGGCGTTAACCGCAAAAAAGTGAGCATAGAGCAAAATTTTGCTCCACATCTCACCTCAATACCAGCGCTGCTTACGTTAGCGGTGAGCTGGCTGAACGTGCACGATTTCCCCATAGGAATTAATGGGGGAGAGCCGGTGTCAGGGTTTTTTCCCTGTTTGTTTGCCATGTGCTGCTGGCAGCCATTTTACTCACCTCTCTTACTGACTATGGTGCATTGGGATGCTGCTCATTTTCTGCACTTCCTTTTATGGCCAGTCTGGTGTGCATCATCCGTGTGAGACAGGATGCAGTCTCAGAATTGTGATGTCATCACTTATTATTTAAAGGGCCTCTGTTCAGTATGCTTTGCCTTTGCGTTGTCTCAGACCTGTTTGTGAGAGTTCCTGTGTATTACCTGGCTGCCTGACGTCCTTCCTGGTTTCTGATCCCTGGCTTGTTCCTGACTTTGCTGTTTTCCTTGTTCGTGATTCCGGCTCGTTTGACTATTCGCTTTGGCTCCTGACTTGGCTCGTCTGACTACCAGCTCTGGTTTTGACTCCTGCCTTGTTATTTGACTTGTGAACTTTTTATTATTTTTTGCTGTTAATAAAGGTGTGATTATTTTTGCACTTCTCGTCTCAGTCTGATTCCTGGAACCCTGACAGCCGGCTGAAAAAAAAAACCTAACACCTGCAAAAAAGCAGCGTTTAGCTCTTAACGCAGCCCCAGTGATTCCTATGGGGAAATAAAATTTATGTCTACACCTAACACCCTAATATGAACCCCGAGTCTAAACACCCCTAATCTTACACTTATTAACCCCTAATCTGCCGCCCCTGACATCGCCGACACCTACATTATATTATTAACCCCTAATCTGCCACTTCGGACACCGCCGCCACTATAATAAATATATTAACCCCTAAACCGCCGCACTCCCGCATCGCAAACACTAGTTAAATATTATTAACCCCTAATCTTCCGTCCCTAACATCGCCGACACCTACCTACATTTATTAACCCCTAATCTGCCGCACAAACGTCGTCGCAACTATAATAAACATATTAACCCCTAAATCTAAGTCTAACCCTAACTTAAAGATAATTAAAATAAATCTAAATAAATATAACTATCATTAACTAAATAATTCCTATTTAAAACTAAATACTTACCTATAAAATAAACCCTAAGCTAGCTACAATATAACTAATAGTTACATTGTAGCTATTTTAGGGTTTATTTTTATTTTACAGGCAAGTTTGTATTTATTTTAACTAGGTAGAATAGTTACTAAATAGTTATTAACTATTTAATAACTACCTAGTTAAAATAAATACAAAAGTACCTGTAAAATAAAACCTAACCTAAGTTACAATTACACCTAACACTACACTATAATTAAATAAATATTATAATAATTATTTAATAATGATTGGAACAGCCAATAGAATGCCAGCTCAATCCTATTGGCTGACTGGATCAGCCAATAGGATTGAACTTCAATCCTATTGGCTGATTGCATCAGCCAATAGGATTTTTTCTACCTTAATTCCGATTGGCTGATAGAATTCTATCAGCCAATCGGAATTGAAGGGACGCCATCTTGGATGACGTCATTTAAAGGAACCTTCATTCAGTGTTTAGCCGTCGGAAGGAAGAGGATGCTCCGCGACGGATGTCTTGAAGATGGACCTGCTCCGCGCCGGATGGATGAAGATAGAAGATGCCGTCTGGATGAAGACTTCTGCCCGTCTGGAGGACCACTTCGCCCGTCTTGGATGAAGACTTCTCATGGCTTTGTTGAGGACTCCGGCCCGGTTGGGTGAAGACGTCTCCCGGTAAGGTGATCTTCAAGGGGTTAGTGTTAGGTTTTTTTAAGGGGGGATTGGGTGGGTTTTAGAGTAGGGTTGGTTGTGTGGGTGGTGGGTTTTAATGTTGGGGGGGATTTGTAATTTTTTTTACAGGTAAAAGAGCTTATTACTTTGGGGCAATGCCCCGCAAAAGGCCCTTTTAAGGGCTATTTGTAATTTAGTGTAGGGTAGGGCTTTTTTTATTTTGGGGGGCTTTTTTATTTTGTTAGGTGTAATTGTAACTTAGGTTAGGTTTTATTTTACAGGTACTTTTGTATTTATTTTAACTAGGTAGTTATTAAATAGTTAATAACTATTTACTAACTATTCTACCTAGTTAAAATAAATACAAACTTGCCTGTAAAATAAAAATAAACCCTAAGCTAGCTACAATGTAACTATTAGTTATATTGTAGCTAGCTTAGGGTTTATTTTATAGGTAAGCATTTAGTTTTAAATAGGACTAATTTAGGTAATAATAGTAATTTTATTTTGATTTATTTAAATTATATTTAAGTTAGGGGGTGTTAGGGTTAGACTTAGATTTAGGGGTTAATAAATTTAATATAGTGGCGGCGACGTTGGGGCGGCAGATTAGGGGTTAATAAATGTAGGTAGGTTGCGGCGATGTTAGGAACGGCAGATTAGAGGTTAATAAAATTTAAATAGTGATTGCGAGGCGGGAGTGCGGCAGTTTAGGGGTTAATATATTTATTATAGTGGCGGTGATGTCCGGTTCGGCAGATTAGGGGTTAAAAATGTTAATTTAGTGTTTGCAATGTGGGGGGGCCTCGGTTTAGGGGTTAATAGGTAGTTTATGGGTGTTAGTGTACTTTTTAGCACTTTAGTTAAGAGTTTTATGCTACGGCTTGTAGTGTAAAACTCTTAACTACTGACTTTAAAATGCAGTATCAGTCTTGACAGGAGAGGGTCTACCGCTCACTTTTTGTCAGACTCGTAATACCGGCGCTATGCAAGTCCCATTGAAAAAATAGTATACGCAATTTACGTAAGTGGATTTGCGGTATTTCCAAGTCTGGCCAAAAAAGTGAGCGGTACACCTGTACCTGCAGGACTCGTAATACCAGCGGGCGTTAAAAAGCAGCGTTGGGACCGGCCAACGCTGCTTTTTAACCCTACGCAAAACTTGTAATCTAGCCGTTAGTGTTTAATGTCCCTTTAAGTCTTCCCTATGTCTACAGTAATTAAATTGCAGAACTTGACCGTTTCATTGTATTAAAGGACCACTAAATACAATATAATTTAATAATTTACAAATACACAATAAAATACAATACAATAGCGCTTTCTTTGAATTTAAAATGAGTAGTAGAATATTTCTGGCAAATTAATGCAAGTTAAAAAACCAGTAAATACAGTAGATTTGGATAATCTGCCATATTCAGCAATTGATTGACAGATGACCCCCCGGGGCGGGGAAACAACAATTAGTTGACTACAGATGAGTCATCTGTCAATCAATTGCTGAGTATGGCGGTTTGAGGATTGTCTCTTATCCGTATAGCGTTTAATTTGAAATATCTCTGAAGATAAGTATATACTAAAGATTTCATGAATGAAAGTCTCATTCATTTTTTAACTTCTATTGTTTGACTTTAGCTAATAGAGTTAACGTTACATTCACTTTAAGTCACAAATAATTTAGTAATGTGCATAAACTATTGCCCTGGTTGTACCATTACCCAGAACTCAAAAATCTTCTTTGTTTAATGCGTAGAGTTTTCTTTTTAAATTGTAGAAATAAATGTATCTGTAATGAAAGCACTTGATATTTAGTTTAACAAACCACATTAATGAGGAACATCAAAAAAGTATTACAAAACTCAACTAAAACGGTGCTGTTTAAAGGGACACGAAACACAAAATGTTTCCTTCATTATTCAGAAAGAACATTTGATTTAAAACAAATTTCCAATTTACTTCTATTACCTAATTTGTTTCTTTCTCTTGGAATCCTTAGTTGAAAAGCATACTTATGAAGGCTCAAGACCAGCAATGCATTACTGGAAGCGAGCAGCTGATTGGTGGCTGCACATATATGCCTCTTAACATTGGTTCACCAGACGTGTTCAACTAGCACTCAGTAGTGCACTGCTGCTCCTTCAACAAAGGACACCAAGAAAATGAAGCAAATTTGATAATAAACGTCAATTGAAAAGTTGTTTAAAATAACATGCCCTAACTAAATTTTTGGTTTCATGTCCCTTTAAGGAGAAGAATTGTTTTACAGCTGAAAAAATATGATTTAAAATAATAATGTATGAGAACACAGCATGTATGATTTTTATATAACAATAAGGATGATACAGGTATACCCCGCTCATACAGCGGGTTAGGGACCGGTGCCCCACTGTAAAGTGAAAACCACCTTAAAGTGAAACAAGGCAGTTTTAGCTTTCTTTTCACTTGCCAGTGTGTTTAAAAACGTGAAAACATGTTTGAACTAACATTAGGGGTACAATAGTGCTATATTTAGTTTAACACTAGCACAGCACAGTATTCAATTAGTATTCAAAAAATATTGTACCTGTAAAATAGTGACAATTACTGTAGTAAAATTTGCCAAACTATAGCACTGAGACAGATTGCACTGTAAAGCTGTAAACAGAGTTAACTGCGCATAACAAAATGGTGCCAGTCACTTTTCTTGCAAACTCACAATGATTACAGCACTGTTTCATAATCCTTGGAGGTTGAACTTCAGCTCCACAAAGTGCTGTATTAGCGAATCGCTGTAAAGTGAAGCGCTGTAAAGTGAGGTATACCTTTATGTTGTGTTTATCCTCGTTATCTTGTAGATTCATAGATACAGGTGATTTTAAAGGGATAGTGTACTGTAAGTGTTTATCCTCTTTAATGTGTTAACAATTATCCATTTTACCTGCTTAAATAGTTTACACATATTTCCTTTACCTTTGTTTTGTAATTTGTAATAGTTGCTTTTGTCGATTGAAACCACCACCTATACAAAAAATTTCAGTACAGCAGTATTAGTTATACAAAAACGATATAAACAAGTAGCAGCCAAAACATCACACTCCCAGTAGGGGATGCAATAAGATAAGGTGACCTTTGGGAATAAAGAGAAAGATGAGGATGTCTGGTTTCAATGAGCAATAACAGCTATCTCATATAAAAATATAATTAAAGTATAATTTTCCCATACATGTTATACAGCTGGTATAAGTTGTCCTTGGAACACATTAATGGGAAAACATTTCTGCAGTACATGGTCCCTTTAATTATAGTTTGCTAAAAACCTTACACCAAAAGGATTGTTTATATTTATCTCCATAGAACATGGTGTCTTTAAAGGGACAGTTTACTCAAAAAATGTCTCCCCTATAATTTGTTCACAATTATTCACTTCACCTGCTGGAGTGTATTACATTGTTTACAAGTATTTCCATTACCCTTATATTGGCATTTGAAATAGTTAATTTAGCCTGTGGTAGCCCCACCTCGTCTGAAAGTTTTGGCCTTAAAGTGATCATAAATCTTGGCGTTTGTGAGAGGCTAGGATTTACCATAAAATACTTAATTCTGAAAGCCCCTTTATTTGTTAGCAGCGTTCGCTCTGCTGGGCTGCTAAAGGCAGCCTACGGCAGAACGCTATTTGGCTGGAGGTGACATTTCCACCTCTTAGCCAATAGCATGCAAGAAATCCAGCTTGGCGCCGCAAAACACGACCAGTAGAAGAAATTACACTCACAGTGGGGTATAGAAGAGATAAGGTAGTAAAATGTTAATGTTCCATTGTTCCCTCCAAGTATTGGTGATTAGTTTATGGACAGATAAAAGATAAAGAAGCAAGTATATGTACACAATGTGATAAAGTAATGAGATCTGATTATACCTACAAGTTCAACCCATTTTATTAGGTTGTGGCTTCAAAACACAAAATCATTTAATTCATATATACAAATGAGCCTTAAAAAGCAAATCTCATACATTTTATAATCTGCAGATGCTAAAAAAAGTAATTAGAAACACATTAAGGGAACAACAATTTTATAGTATACTGTCCCTTTAATATATTAAACTATATGGGTTTTTATTTTTATTTTCAGGCACATATAAATTAATTTTTATAAACATGGGACTTTGCCAAAAAAAAATCCCTGAAACATATTTATAAAAGTGTTGAGCAGCAGAAGAGTTGTTTGTTTAACATACAAGTAGTGTCTCATTTTATAAATGGTGGGTAATTGGCATCAAGGTGGAGTTTGATATTTAAATATAAAGAACAAAATACCAGGGGAAATAACATAATTTATGTAAGAACTTATCTGATAAATTCATTTCTTTCATATTGGCAAGAGTCCATGAGCTAGTGATGTATGGGATATACAATCCTACCAGGAGGGTCAAAGTTTCCCAAACCTCAAAATGCCTATAAATACACCCCTCACCACACCCACAATTCAGTTTAATGAATAGCCAAGAAATTAATCTATCAGGTAAGTTCTTAAATAGATTATGCTTTCTTTCATGTAATTGGCAAGAGTCCATGAGCTAGTGACGTATGGGATAGAAATACCCAAGATGTGAGAGACCACAGAAGAGTCACTAGAAAGGGAGGGATAAAATAAAAACAGCTATTTCTGCTGAAAATATGAAATCCACAAAAAAATAAGTCTTTCTTATAATTTACAAGAAAAAACTTAAATCATAAGCAGAAGAATCAAACTGAAACAGCTGCCTGAAGAACTTTTCTACCAAAGACTGCTGCTGCAGAAGCAAAAACATAAAAACGGTAGAATTTAGTAAATGTATGCAAAGAAGACCAAGTTACTGCTTTGCAAATCTGATCAACTGAAGCTTCATTCTTAAAAGCCCAAGAAGTGGCGCCTGATCTAGTAGAATGAGCTGTAATTCTCTGAGGCAGAGACTGTCCCGCCTCCAAATAAGCAGAAGCTTTCTGGCCTTTTCTGGAACCAGAAAAAACAACAAATAGACTGGAAGTCTTTCTAAAATCCTTAGTAGCTTCAATATAGTGTTTCAAAGCTCTTACAACATCTAAAGAATGTAAAGATCTTTCAAGAGCATTCTTAGGATTAGGACATAAAGAAGGAACAACAATTTCCCTACCAATGTTGTTAGAATTCACAACCTTAGGAAGAAATTTAAACAAAGTCCGCAAAACAGCTTTATCCTGATGAAAAATCAGAAAAGGAGACTCACAAGAGAGAGCAGACAATTCAGAAACTCTTCTAGCAGAAGAGATAGCCAAAAGGAACAACACTTTCCAAGAAAGTAGTTTAATATCCAGAGAATGCATAGGCTTAAACGGAGGAGCCTGCAAAGCTTTTAAAATCAAATTAAGACTCCAAGGAGGAGAAATTGATTTAATAACAGGCTTGATATGAACCAAAGCCTGAACAAAACAGTGAATATCAGGAAGCTTAGCAATCTTTCTGTGAAATAAAACAGACAGAGCAGAGATTTGTCCCTTCAAAGTACTTGCAGACAAACCTTTATCCAAACCATCCTGAAGAAACTGTAAAATTCTAGAAATTCTTAAAGAATGCCAAGAGAATTTATGAGAAGAACACCATGAAATATAGGTTTTCCAAACCCAATAATAAATCTTCCTTGAAACAGACTTACGAGCCTGAAGCATTGTATTAATCACTGAGTCATAGAAACCTCTGTGACTAAGCACTAAGCGTTCAATTTCTAAACCTTCAAATTTAGCGATTTGAGATCCTGATGGAAAAACGGCCCTTGAGACAGAAGGTCTGGCCTTAATGGAAGTGGCCAAGGTTGGTAACTGGACATCCAGACAAGATCTGCATACCAAAACCTGTGAGGCCATGCTGGTGCTATCAGAAACACATGCGATTGTTCCATTATGATCTTGGAGATCACCCTTGGAAGAACTAGAGGCAGAAAAATATAAGCAGGTTGGTAAAACCAAGGAACTGCTAATGCATCCACATCTCCGTCTGAGGATCCCTGGACCTGGAAAGCTACCTGGCAAGCTTCTTGTTTAGATGGGACACCATCAGATCTATTTCAGGAAGACCTCACATCTGAACAATCTGATAAAATACATCTGGACGGAGAGACCACTCCACTGGATGTAAGAACTGGTGGCTGAGATAATCCGCTTCCCAATTGTCTACACCTGGGATATGTATCGCAGAAATTAGACAGGAATTAGATTCCGCACAAGACAGTATCCGAGATACTTCTTTCATCGATAAAGGACTGCGAGTCCCCCCTTGATTGACATATGCCACAGTTGTGATATTGTCTGTCTGAAAATGAATAAATAATTCTCTCTTTAATAGCGGCCAAGCCTGAAGAGTTCTAAAATATTGATTGGTAACCTCGCCTCTTGAGGATTCCAAATTCCTTGTGCTGTCAGAGACCCCCACCTGTGAGACTTACATCTGTTGAAATCACAGTCCAGGCAGGACAAACAAGGCCCCTTGAATAATCCAATGATAGACTAACCACAAGGACAGAGAGAGTCGAATGTTGGGATGTAATTATATCAACTGTGATATCCAAGTATAATCCCTGCATCATTGATTCAGCATGCAAAGCTGCAGAGGTCTCATCTGAAAACGAGCAAAGGGGATCGCATCCGATGCTGCAGTCATGAGACCTAAAACTTCCATGCACATAGCTACTAAAGGGAATGATCGAGACTGAAAGTTTTGACAGGCAGAAACTAATTTTATTCGTCTCTTGTCTGTTAAAGACAGAGTCATGGACGTTGAATCTAACTGGAAACCTAAAAAGGTGACCCTTGTCTGAGGAATCAAAGAACTCTTTGGTAAATTGATCCTCCAACCATGTCTTTGAAGAAACAACACACATTGATTTGTGTGAGATTCTGCTAAATGTAAAGACTGAGACAGTACCAAGATATCTTCCAAATAAGGAAACACTGCAATACCCTGCTCTCTGATTACAGATAGAAGGGCACCAAGAACCTTCGAAAAGATTCTTGGAGCTGATGCTTGGCCAAATGGAAGAGCAACAAATTGGTAATGCTTGTCTAGAAAAGAGAATCTCAGAAACCGATAGTGGTCTGAATGAATCGGAATGCGAAGATATGCATCCTGTAAGTCTATTGTGAACATATAATGACCTTGCTGAACAAAAGGCACAATAGTCCTTATAGTCACCATCTTGAAAGTTGGGACTCTTACAAAACAATTTAAAAACTTCAGATCCAAAACTGGTCTGAAAGAATTTTCCTTCTTCGGGACAATAAATAGATTTGAATAAAAACCAAAACCTTGTTCCAGAAATGGAACTGGTACAATCACTCCTGAAAGCTCTAGATCTGAAACACACTTCAGAAAAGCCTGAGTTTTCACAGGATTTGTTAGAACGTGAGAGAGAAAAAATCTTCTCACAGGAGGTCTTATTCTGAAACCTATTCGATACCCCTGGGAGTACAATATTCTTAATCCAATGATTCCGAATGGAACCTGCCCAAATGTCTTGAAATAATTTCAATCTGCCCCCCACCAGCAGAACTGGATTGAGGGCTGCACCTTCATGCAGACTTGGGGGCTGGCTTTGGTTTCTTCTAAGGCTTGGATTTATTCCAACTCGAGGATGGCTTTGGAGCTAGAGTCTTTAGGGGAAGGAATTGTTTTCTGTTCTCTATTCTGACAAAAGGAACGAAACCACGGCTTTAGATTTGTCTTTAGACTTTTTATCTTGAGGCAAAAAAACTCCCTTCCCCCCAGTAATAGTGGAAATAATTGAATCCAACTGGGAACCAAACAAATTATTACCCTGGAATGAAAGAGATAGTAACCTAGATTTAGATACCATGTCAGCATTCCATGATTTGAGCCATAAAGCTCTTCTAGCTAAAATAGCCAAAGACATAGATTTAACATTAATCTTGATGATATAAAAAATAGCATCACTGATAAAATTATTAGCATATTGAAGCAAACGAACAATGCTATGCAAATCAGAGTCTTTTTCTCGTTGTGCTAAGCTATCCAACCAAAAAGTTGATGCAGCTGCGACAGCCATAGAAATGGCAGGTCTAAGCATATAGCCAGAATGTAAATAAGCTTTCCTTAGATAAGATTCAATCTTCCTATCTAAAGGATCCTTAAAATAAGTACTATCTTTCATAGGAATAGTAGTACATTTAGCAAGAGTAGAAATAGCCAGATCAACCTTAGGGACTTTTTCCCAAAACTCTAAATTAACCACTGGCAAAGCATACAACTTTTTGAACCTTGAAGAAGGAACAAAAGAAGTACCAGGCTTAGACCATTCCTTAGCAATCACATCAGAAATAGCACCAGGAACAGGAAAAACCTCAGGAGTAGACACAGAAGGTTTATAAACAGAATTTAAACGTTTACTGGATTTTTTATCAAGAGGACCAGACTCCTCAATATCCAAAGTTATCAACACTTCTTTCAACAAAGAACGAATATACTCAATCTTAAAAAGATAAGATGATTTATCAGTGTCAATGTCTGAAGTAGGATCTTCTGAGTCTGAGAGATCCTCATCAGAGGAGGATATATCAGTATGTTATCGGTCATTACAAATTTCATCAGTAATATGAGAAGTTTTAGAAGACCCTTTATGTTTATTTAAAGGCGGTATAGCAGCCATAGCCTTCTGTATCGCATCACCAATATAATTTTTTATATCAACAGGGATATCATGTACTTTAGATGTTGAAGGAACAACAGATACTGTACTAGCACTAATAGAGACCTTTTCTGCATTCAAAAGCTTATCATAACAACTGTTACATACTACAGTTGGAGATATAATCTTCACTAGCTTACAACAGATACACTTAGCTTTGGTAGAACTGTGTTCAGGCAGCATGGTTCCTACAGCAACTTCTGAGACAGAATCAGATTGAGACATCTTGTAAAATGTAAAAAAGAAAAAATAACATTAAAGGGCCATAATACGCAAATGTTTAAACACTTGAAAGTGATGCAGCATAGCTGTAAAAAGCTGATTAGAAAATATCACTTGAACATCTCTATGTAAAAAATAAAGATATTTTACCTCAAAAGTTCCTCAGTAGCCACCTCCCATTGTAAAGGATTTCTAAGCAGCATTTTAGTGTGTTTGTCCTGGGACATCTGAAGGGACTAGCATCGTGCACTCTCATATTATTTCACCAATCAGGTAAAGGAAGCTTACTATGAAATCTCATGAGAGTTAAGTCAAATCTCATGAGATCACAGTAAGAGTTCATGACCTCAGCACTGCTGATGCTGATTGGCTGCTGTTCATTTCTTCATTTTTTTTAAAAAATTTTACCTGCAGCTGGGAGCAGCTGAGTATAACTTTTTACACAGAACTTACTCTGCTGAGCTGAGGAGATTGTGAGGTAAAATATCTTCCTTTTTTACATAGAGATGCTCAGGTGATATTTTCCTGTCAGCTTTTTACAGTTATACTGCATCAGTTTCAAGTGATTTAGCATATGAGTATTATGTCCCTTTAAACAAAAATATCTTATTTCCACATATAGCAGTTTAAGGAATGGGAAAAAATGCAAATGCTAAAATTGACCAAAAAAGCAAATAGCATAGCCCTCTGAGCATAAGAAGGCAAGGAGCATATAGGAAGTGGGGTAAAACATAAATACATTTTTTGGCGCCAAGAATGACACACGACGCACGACACAAAAGGAAGTTGAGAAATTTTTTGGCACCAACAAACTTCCTGACAAATGCAATTTCTCACCAAACAACCTTGCGTCAACTAAGATGCAGGAAATTACGAACTTGCGTCATGACAGGCGCACATTCACGCCCAAAAAAAATCTCGCGCCAAGAATGACGCAATAAATTAAAGTATTTTGCACCCTCGAGAGCCTAATATGCCCGCAAGTTTTTTGAAGAAAAGAAGTCAAATTAAAAAGACTATACCCCAGGTAAGACAAACTTCCTAAACATGATTCCCATAACGAAACTGCTGGACTGCAAAGGGAAATACTCATAGACCTGACTCATGGCAAATTTATATTAATACATAAAGCGCCAAACCATAGCTGAGAGTGTCTTAAAATAATGATAGATACTTACCGAAAGACACCCATCCACATATAGCAGATAGCCAAACCAGTACTGAAAACTATCAGCAGAGGTAATGGTATATAAGAGTAAATCGTCAATCTGAAAAGGGAGGTAGGAGATGAATCCCTACGACCGATAACAGAGAACCTATGAAAAGATTTCATGCGAGGGAAACCATAAAATCAATAGGCGATACTCTCTTCACGTCCCTCTGACAAACACTGTACTCTGAGAGGAATTGGGCTTCAGAATGCTTAGAAGCGCTTATCATAGAAGAAAACATAAAAATCAAGCACAAACTTACTTCACCACCTCCATGGGAGGCAAAGTTTGTAAAACTGAATTGTGGGTGTGGTGAGGGGTGTATTTATAGGCATTTTGAGGTTTGGGAAACTTTGCCCCTTCTGGTAGGAATGTATATCCCATACGTCACTAGCTCATGGACTCTTGCCAATTACATGAAAGAGATACAAGATTAAAAGTTGCACCAATACTAATAAAAAAAAAAGTTTTCCATGCTATTCTTTGTTGAAGAGATATCTAGATAGGTTGCATGCACGTCAGGAGCACTACATAACAGGAAATAGTTCTGCCATCTAGTGCTCTTGCTAATGTATAGCATTGTGCAAAACTGCTGCCATATAGTGCTGCAGACACGTGCACACGCCTGAACTTACCTTCCTGCTTTTCAACAAAGGATAACAAGAAAACTAAGAAAATTTGATAATAGAAGTACTTTGGAAAGTTGTTTGTTCTATCTGAACCATGAAATATATTTTATGTCCCTTTAACAATGTTTCACGGCTCTCTCACAGCATGCCAGTTTCATCAGATTATTTCCCAGCACACAATATTTAGCACCTTGCACTCTCTATACTCGGTTTCCCCTCAAACACTTGGCAGAAGTCCTAAAACGGCCATACAAATTAAGTTAATCAGGCATAACAGGGTCACTGAGTTTCTGCTACACTGCGTAATAAATGCTCACATAGGATTAGTAATTCAGATCAGTTTTATTTTAGTTCTAGTGAAGGTGACAAAGACTCCGGATGGTGTGGCATGATTCCCGTGGTCACAATCATGTTGTTCAGAGATGGGAGATGTGGAGAAACAAGCCATAAAATTAAATAATGTAAACGTATTAAAAGTGACATGATTTATGGTTTTACTACAGTTTATTGCAAGCACTAAGATGATAGGTCACTCACTGCTCTAATAGTAATGCACAACGGTGCTGCTATAATCTTCATCTGCAGGTTTTCTGAGCATATTAATGGGACATTAAAGTAATTTCATATACACTTACTATATATAAGCTATTAAAGGGACATTCCAGACAAAAATAAAATCCACATAGATGCATTTCAGTTTTGGATAGAAGCGTTTTTGTAATATACATGCATTGGCAAAAATGCTTCCAATAAAAGCTATAGCTGTTTTAAAAGTGTATTTAAGTATGCACCATGCACCAGCATTTTAAGCACAGCACTTGCTCAGAGAGTCTAAGGTGATTGTACCATCTGGCAATGACTCAGTTTGTTAATTGCTAACATGATACAAGCCCCACTGGCTCTCTGAGCAGATGCAGTATGTAAAATGTTGGTGCACTGAGAATATCTAGCAATGCTTCACATGCACGTGCAGAGAAAAATGTTAGCACTAAAACAGTGATAACTTTTACTAGAAGCATTTTTGCCAATACATGTATATTGCAAATAAGATTCTATTTAAAAATGTAATTCCTCCAAGTGCATTTAATTTTTGACCGGAATGTCCCTTTAAGCTCTGTATTGCAAAAGATCTGCACATAAAATAAAGATTTTAAAAGATTTTAAAACTGTAATTTTGTTAGTAACATTTGTTTGTTTGTGACATGTTTTGCTATCAAGGAGCTTGTTTATCAACAAGGTAAATGTATTTTTTTTTTGCAATCATTAAAGTTAAATATTTTAAAAATTAGCAAAATAAAGCATCCAAACTTCGTGAACAGAAACAAAATCAACATTTCTTTGTCTTGGATAATGTATCTGCCGTTGTTTTTATGTAAGGCTTTTAGTCTTTGTGACGACATCATGTGGGTAGCATCATTGTATGACAGATGTTCTGTAAATACTGGTGGTGCTCTGTAGTAATCTACTAACTCTAAGGTCACCTCCTGACACATACAAAGTAGGGGAGCCTTGCAAAAGGTTCGGTATGTAACACATTGCAAGAGCCTTGCACAGTAGAGGGGTTAATGCAGTGTGTCACATTTCTGAGATGATTGCATAAATACACCAACGCCTTAAAAGAGCCTGAAATGTTTTCAAGCAGGATAAATGGTTGTCACTTTGGACCTCCACTGTGTCAAGATAGAAGCATTCATAAGCCACATTTAGAAAGGTTACATCACTGTCATCTAAGGTATCAAGCATTGCCACCTTAGACAGCCTAAAAGAGCAAAAGGCAATAAATATTCCAGTTAGCCATTTTCACCATACTCATTGATCTGTCATATCATTCACACGCAGGGCTTTGTATGTACTATGCTTCTTAACCCCTTGACTGCTAGGGGAAGGCTTCTCTGGAAGCCAAGAGGTTAATTCCACATTAGAATATGACTATATAAAGTGAAGTATCTTTTGATTTTTGTTTTTTTAAATATATTGCTAATTATAATGGGTTCTCTGGTCCAGCATTCTACGCTGCCAGAGATTAAAAGACACCAATATAATTTTGGAGATGCACCTTTTTTTATTATTACAGTATATTGTTTATCACTATCCTTTAGAAAAGATTATTACATAATTTATGTACAAAAATTCCCATTTAATGATAAATTTTGTAGAAAATCATTAAACTTTTCTAAAGAATTGTGATCGACCCCATACTGTTATAATAAATAAAATTGATGAGGATTTAGGATATGTGCAACAAAGTTCATTATTGATATTATGTTATTGGGTTTTTTTTTGTACATCTGATGCAGCGACACAAAATTTTCCTCCTCCGCTTCATTCTAACTAGCACAATAGGGGTTTAGCACAAAAGGCTGCACCACATAAACCACAGTAGAACCACTTTTGCCATCTAGGGGCGCGATCCGATATAGATCGCAGTTTGCGGCGCAAGCGAGGGAACCCACGTCGCCCGCAGTTTCAGCTCGCAACTCGAGCTATCCAATATGCGGCGCCGTCACTTGCTAAAGTGGCGCAAGTCTCACAAACCAGTGATGTCCAGAAATCTGCGTAAGTACAGATTTTTGGAGTCGCCAGTGACTTGCGCCACGTTAGAAACTGCCGGCGCCTATAAAACCTGACTAAAGTCTAAATCACCCGCACTGTCTAACACGCCTCCTAAACATAGCCCGACACGTCTAACACGCCTCCCTAACAAAGTCCGACACGTCTAACCCTCTATCCGCTATCCCCCCTCACTATCCTAACAATAAAAAAGCTATTAACCGTACCCCGCCGCCAGCTATATTATATCTATAACCCCCTAAAGTGAGCCCCTAACACCGCCGCCATCTATATTAAAATTATTAACCCCTAATGTAAGCCCCTTACACCGCCGCCATCTCTATTAAAATGATTAACCCCTAATTTAATCTACCTACCCCGCCGCCAGCTATATTATCTATATTAACCCTAAGTATATTATAGTTAATATAGGTATTACATTATATATATTAACTATATTAACCCTAATTATATTAGGGTTAATATAGTTAATATAGTTACTATAGTATTTATATTAACTATATTAACTCTATCTAAACCTAACACCCCTAACTAAATTTATATTAAATTAATCTAATTCATTTATAAACTAAAATATTCCTATTTAAATCTAAATACTTACCTATAAAATAAACCCTAAGATAGCTACAATATAATTAATAATTACATTGTAGCTATGTTAGGGTTAATATTTATTTTACAGGTAAATTGTTAATTATTTTAACTAGGTATAATAGCTATTAAATAGTTATGAACTATTTAATATCTACCTAGTTAAAATAATTACCCAATTACCTGTAAAATAAATCCTAACCTAAGTTACAAATACACCTACACTATCAATAAATTAAATAAACTACAAACATCTATCTAAAAATACAATTAAATTAACTAAACTAAATTACAAAAAAAAACACACTAAATTACAAAAAATAAAAAAAAAGATTACAAGATTTTTAAGCTAATTACACCTATTCTAAGCCCCCTAATAAAATAATAAACCCCCAAAATAAAAAAAATTCCCTGCCCTATTCTAAATTAAAAAAATTTCAAAGCTCTTTACCTTACCAGCCCTTAAAAGGGCCTTTTGTGGGGCATGCCCCAAAGAATTCAGCTCTTTTGCATACAAATACAATACCCCCCCCATTACAACCCACCACCCACATACCCCTATTCTAAAACCACCCAAACCACCCTTAAAAAAGCCTAACACTACCCCCCTGAAGATCTCCCTACCTTGTCTTCACCACACCGGGCCGAACTCCTGATCCGATCCGGGCGATGTCTTCCTCCAAGCGGCAAAGAATAATTCTTCCTCCGGCGATGTCTTCCTCCAAGCGGCAAAGAAGAATTCTTCCTCCGGCGACGTCTTCCTCCAAGCGGCAGCAAAGTCTTCATTCTTCCGGCGGCTTCTTCAATCTTCTTTCTTCGCTCCGCCGCCGCGGAGCATCCATCCCGGACGACTACTGAACGACGAATGAGGTACCTTTAAATGACGTCATCCAAGATGGCGTCCGCCGAATTCCGATTGGCTGATAGGATTCTATCAGCCAATCGGAATTAAGTTAGAAAAATCT
The DNA here is from genome assembly GCF_027579735.1 of Bombina bombina. Taxonomy (NCBI): domain Eukaryota; kingdom Metazoa; phylum Chordata; class Amphibia; order Anura; family Bombinatoridae; genus Bombina; species Bombina bombina. The sequence goes on along the minus strand of NC_069505.1, from coordinate 113,109,517 downwards.
GATTGGCTGATTGAATCAGCCAATCAGATTCAAGTTCAATCCGATTGGCTGATCCAATCAGCCAATCAGATTGAGCTCGCATTCTATTGGCTGATCGGAACAGCCAATAGAATGCGAGCTCAATCTGATTGGCTGATTGGATCACTCAGTTGACAGGGAGATAGACATTGCGCATGCGTTAGGTGTTAGGTTTATTTTAGCAGCCAGTTTAGGGAGTTACGGGGCTCCAATAGTCAGCGTAAAGCTTCTTACGGCTGCTTTTTGTGGCGAGGTGAAAATGGAGTAAGTTTTCTCCATTTTCGCCACGTAAGTCCTTACGCTGCATATTGGATACCAAACTGCGCTGGTTTGGTATACCTGCCTATAGCCCAAAAAACTACGGGCGACGGCAGAAATATACGCGCGTAACTTCTAGGTTACGCCGTATATAGGATACCAAACCCGCGCAAATATTGGCGTCGCCGGCTTTTGCGGGCGACGATTTTTATCGGATGGACCCCTTGTTTGTTAGAGTTCAAAATCTCTTGCAGTTTTTTTTTTGTTTCTTTGCTTGTTTTTTTTTTTTTTTAATCAGAAGTAAAAAAAAAAAAAAGTGTTTTTAATACACACAAATATTCTAGTGTCACAATCTGTTGAAAGTAAGAAATATAACAATTTTGGTAAAATAGTGTTCATTTTTTAATATAAAAAAAATTACACAGATGATTTTTTTTAAAGAAAAAAATATATATTTAAAAAAAAAAAAATAATGCGGTTTTTCTGTACTGTGAGGATAAAACTATTAGCAAGATTGTAGCAGCTATAGTATATAGACTCCATCGCCTAGATTACGAGTCTTGCATTAGCCTTAAAAAGCAGCGTTGAGAGGTCCCAACGCTGCTTTTTAACGCCCGCTGGTATTATGAGTCTGGCAGGTACAGGTGTACCGCTCACTTTTCTTCTGTGACTCGAGCATACCGCAAATCCCCTTACGTCAATTGCGTATCCTATCTTTTTAATGGGATTTTCCTAACGCTGGTATTACAAGTCTTGGAGAAAGTGAGCGGTACACCCTCTCCTGTCAAGACTCCTACCACATTTAAAAGTCAGTAGTTAAGAGTTTTATGGGCTAACTAAATTTCAAAAAAAGTACACTAACACCCATAAACTACCTATTAACCCCTAAACCGAGGGCCCCCCACATCGCAAACACTTAACTAAAGTTTTTAACCCCTAATCTGCCGACCGGACATCGCCGCCACTTAAATAAATATATTAACCACTAAACCGCCGCACTCCCGCCTCGCAAACACTAGTTAAATTTTATTAACCCCTAATCTGCCGTCCCTAACGTCGCCGACACTATACTAAATTTTTTAACCCCTAAACCTAAGTCTAAATCTAACCCTAACACCCCCCCCTAACTTCAATATAATTTAAATAAAACAAAATAAAATAACTACAATTAACTAAATTATTCCAATTTAAAACTAAATACTTACCTGTAAAATAAACCCTAAGCTAGGTACAATATAACTAATAGTTACATTGTATCTAGCTTAGGGTTTATTTTTATTTTACAGGCAAGTTTGTATTTATTTTAACTAGGTAGAATAGTTACTAAATAGTTATTAACTATTTACTAACTATCTAGCTAAAATAAATACAAAAGTTATTAAATTAATTCCCTAAACTAACTACAATTAAATACAGTTAAATTAAATAAACTAAATTACGGAAAAAACCCCCACTAAATTACAGAAAATAAAAAAATAATTACAAGAATTTTAAACTAATTACACCTACTCTAATTCCCCTAATAAAATAAAAAAGCCCCCCAAAATAATAAAATTCCCTACCCAATACTAAATTACAAATAGCCTTTAAAAGGGCCTTTTGCTGGGCATTGCCCCAAAGTAATCAGCTCTTTTACCTGTAAAAAAAAAATACAATACAATACAATACTGATGCAAACAGCCAATAGGATTTTTCCTACCTTAATTCCGATTGGCTGATAGAATCCTATCAGCCAATCGGAATTCAAGGGACACCATCTTGGATGACGTCATTTAAAGGAACCTTCATTCGTCGGGGTCGTCGGAAGAAGAGGATGCTCCGCGTCGGCTGGCTTCAAGATGGACCCGCTCCGGATGGATGAAGATAAAAGATGCCGGCTGGATGAAGACTTCTGCCCGTCTGGATGTCCTCTTCTGCCCGGATCGGATGAAGACTTCTGCCCGGCTGGGTGAAGAAGTCTCAAGGTAGGGTGATCTTCAAGGGGTTAGTGTTAGGTTTTATTAAGGGGGGATTGGGTGGGTTTTAGAGTAGGGTTGGGTGTGTGGGTGGTGGGTTTTAATGTTGGGGGGTTATTGTATTTTTTTTTTTACAGGTAAAAGAGCTGATTACTTTGGGGCAATGCCCCGCAAAAGGCCCTTTTAAGGGCTATTTATAATTTAGTATAGGGTAGGGAATTTTATTATTTTGGGGGGCTTTTTTATTTTATTAGGGGGATTAGAGTAGGTGTAATTAGTTTAAAATTCTTGTAATTATTTTTTTATTTTCTGTAATTTAGTGGGGGGTTTTCCCGTAATTTAGTTTATTTAATTTAATTGTATTTAATTGTAGTTAGTTTAGTTAATCAATTTAATTATAGTGTAGTGTTAGGTGTAATTGTAACTTAGGTTAGGGTTTATTTTACAGGTAAATTTGTATTTATTTTAACTAGGTAGCTATTAAATAGTTAATAACTATTTAATAACTATTGTACCTAGTTAAAATAAATACAAAGTTGCCTGTAAAATAAAAATAAACCCTAAGCTAGATACAATGTAACTATTAGTTATATTGTAGCTAGCTTAGGGTTTATTTTATAGGTAAGTATTTAGTTTTAAATAGGAATAATTTATTTAATTGTAGTTATTTTATTTAGATTTATTTAAATTATATTTAAGTTAGGGGGGTGTTAGGGTTAGGGTTAGACTTAGGTTTAGGGGTTAATAACTTTATTATAGTGGCGGCGACGTTGGCGGCGGCAGATTAGGGGTTAATACATTTAATATAGTTGTGGCGACGTTGGGGGGGCAGAGTAGGGGTTAATAAATATAATGTAGGGTTCGGTGATGTTGGGGGCAGCAGATTAGGGGTTCATAAATATAATGTAGGTGGCGGCGGTGTCCGGAGCGGCAGATTAGGGGTTAATAATATAATGCAGGTGTCAGTGATGTTGGGGACGGCAGATTAGGGGTTAATAAGTGTAGACATAATAGGTGTAGACATTAAAAGTGTTTTCCCATAGGAAACAATGGGGCTGCGTTAGGAGCTGAACGCTGCTTTTTTGCAGGTGTTAGACTTTTTTTCAGCCGGCTCAGCCCCATTGTTTCCTATGGGGAAATCGTGCACGAGCACATTTAGCCAGTTTACCGCTACCGTATGCAACGCTGGTATTGAGGTGAGATGTGGAGCTAAATTTTGCTTTCCGCTCACTTTTTAGAGGATAACGCCGGGTTGAAAAAAACCTGTAATACCAGCGTTGTTTGCAGGTGAGCGGTGAGTGGAACTGAGCGTTAGCAACGCACAGCCTTACCAACAAAACTCATAATCTAGCCGCATGTCACTAAAATTGGTGATAAAAGAAAATTGGAAAGTTGTTTAAAAATTACATGCCCTATCTGAATCATGAAAGTTTATTTTGGACCAGACTGGCCCTTTAAACAGCTAGTATAATTTTAAAATAGAAATCTGCATATTATTTTCATGCTATGATTTGCTTTGAATATATCATCATTCTATCTAGCATTTATTTAGCATTTAAAGTCCTTTTAATTAGCTCAAATGTATTTCTATTTGTAAATGAAATTGGATGCAGCAACTAAAAGGTAGACTAATGGCTATTGGTCCTTCCTTCTTTTATTATATATGAAAAGCGTGTTACACAATTCAGAGTCAAAGTAATAAATATTCTAGATGTACCAAACTGCAACTTTGTGAAACACAACATCCTTGTAAAATCTACAAGTCTCATACAATCAGTGACAAAACTACGGGGGGTGCAGAGGTTGCAACTGCAACTGGGCCCCTGAAGGTCGGGGCCCAGCTTAAAAAAAAATAAAAAAATTCCCCAATAAAAAACGTTGACCTGCCACTGCCTGCACTGATATCATGTGTGTGTGATGCCTCACTAGTGTCTCTGACTTCAGGGGTTAGTGTTTCTGGTTTACCCATTGGTGTTTATGTGTGTGTGTGTGTGTGTGTGTGTGTGTGTGTGTGTGTATGTATGTATGGGACTGTGTATGCTTGTGGAACCAGCAAATTACAGACCTTGTTACTACAGCATTGGGGGGGGCGGGGGTAAACAGTGCCACTGTACAGTACCACTATATACAGTACGGGGGGGCTGGACCATATCACAGACTACTGTGGTCACTTTATAAAGTACTGGGGCGGGTAGGGTCAGGCCAGCCATCTCACCGGCAGATTACAGACTGTGTCACTAACTCACTATATACAGTACTGGTGGGTTAAACAGTGCCACTATATACAGTAATAGGGGGTCAGACTATCTCACAGACTGTGGGCACAGGGTACCTCCTTTTGCAGACGTGAAATCTGGTTCACAAAAAAGTAAATTAAAAAAAAGTATCAAATTCACATGGGGGCCCCTTCTTAGATTCTGGCACCTGGGCCCTGTGGTTTCTAGTTACGCCTCTGCATACAATTTAAAGAAAAAAACTAAAAACTGTAGATTAATTTCATATTATCAAGTAGAGTTAGCCATTAGTGTGTGAGTAAGTTAAATACAATAAGGATTTAGCTATAAAGGGATAAATAAAAACCAATGGTATCATTAATGAGAAGAATTAAAAAAAAACAAAAAAAAAAACACATTCAGCGTAAACCAAACAAGACTAAATAAACAATACATTGGGGTTAATTTATCAAATGCCAGACGGACATTATTTGCTGTAGCGAATCATGTACGCCCGACATCGCTAAAAGCAGACAGCGTATGTGAAATGCTTGTCCAATGCCGCCCCCTGCACATTCAGGGCCAATCGGCGGCTAGCAGAGGGTGTCAATCATCCCGATAGTAGTCAAGTTAGGGAGCAGCGGTCTTACGACCACTGCTTCTTAACTTAAGTGTCAGACGGACCTAAAACTTCGGGGGTAGAAAGCAGCATTCGCTGCTTGTTATAAATCTACCCCTATATCTCTCTCTCATTCCCAGGGCTTTTCCATGGTAAACTCAAAGCTGCCAAATTCAGGAAATATTCTGGGGTATGAAATCATATCAGTTTTACAGTTCTTCTCCCTCTTCCCAATTTATTTCTAAAGCACCTTTTATTCTTTTCCATGACAGCCTACCTTTCACCCCTTCACTACTGGGAATTTCAGAGGAAAACTTGCCCAAAGTACCAAATAATTTTTAGCATTTTTGCTATTACTCAGTTTAAACAAAAATAGAGCCTTTTTTTTTTTAAATGAAACCTATATATATTTTTTAGAATAAAAAGATTATCACATTCCACAAAATTGTATAGCTTTCTAACTGTAGAAAAAATCTAAAAATTTGTTCATTTGCATCGTCTGATTCAGCTAAGACCAAACGTGTATATATTTTTATGTTTGATCATTTTAAGTTTTTTATCTGCAGTTACATCTAAAATGATGCAGAGCCAGATTACAAGTGAAGTGGTATTTTAACGCTTCCACTCGAGTGCCAACTCCGCTACAAGTGAGTACGTTTTTGAGCGCATTAGGTAACTCTCATATTACAAGTTGAAAGTAAACTATTTTCCATCATGCGCTAACCCGATGCGCGTAAAAAGATGAACTTTGAATATTGAGTACTCGATAACATTTTGCCCCATAAATGTGAATGGAGCAACCTACTCGCATGCAAACACAATCGCATATTCTCAAGTGTGCTAACCCGACATGAGAATAGGAATACACCCATAGGGAGTGGTAGATTCCGGATAAATTTTGTTTCTGGTTGCTTAAGAGTTACCATTAAAAGTAGGGCTAACTAGTTCTATAACCCATACTATACTATAAACACTGTGGCAGCGTTATGTCTAATTCTCAGACTGCCTTGTGCTCACAACATTCAAGAGCAGTTATGTAGGGTCTGGTAGTATAAAAAGGCTTGCTTTCACCTTGGAGAGCCCACTATAAAGAAAGGAAGCTGAAGAGCAAAGTTAGTGTTAATTTTAATGTGCAGTATCTTCTATTTTTTTTTCCCGGTTGCTTGAGAGTGCCGGTTGCTTGAGTTCCGGTTAACTGAGAGTTTACTGTATTTCACATTCCAATGTTCTTCACATAACAGAATATGTTTAAGTTATTCATAAATACATATTTCTTTATATATGATGGTATTTTGGTACAATATATATCTATACTTAATATATATATACTGTATATATATATATATATTATATATAGGTATAGATATATACAGATATATACACTCACCATCCACTTTATTAGGTATACCTGTTCAATTGCTTGGTAACACAAATTGCTAATCAGCCAATCACATGGCAGCAACTCAATGCATTTAGGCATCTAGACGGGGTGAAGGCGACTTGCTGAAGTTCAAACCGAGAATCAGAATGGGGAAGAAAGGGGATTTAAATCACTTTGAATGTGGCATGTTTGTTGGTGACAGACGGGCTGGTCTGAGTATTTCAAAAACTGCTGATCTACTGAGATTTTCATGCACAACCATCTCTAGGGTTTACAGAGAATGGTCAGAAAAATAGATAATATCCAGGGAGCGGTAGTTGTGTGGACGAAAATGCCTTGTTGATGTCAGAGGAGAATGGGCAGACTGGTTCAAGATGATAGAAAGGCAACAGTAACTCAACGACTTATTACAACCAAGGTATGCAGAACACAATCTCTGAATGCACAACACGTCTGACCTTGAAGCATATGGGCTACAGCAGCAGAAGACTACACCGGGTGCCACTGCTGTCAGTTCATAACAGGAAACAGAGGCTACAATTCGCACAGGTTCACCAAAATTGGACAATAGATGGCTACTTCTGATGGCTACTTCCAGCAGGATAATGCACCATGTCACTAAGCTCAAATCATCTCAAACTGGTTTCTTGAACATTACAATGAGTTCACTGTACTCCAATGGTCTCCACAGGTACGAGAGCTCAATCCAATAGAGCACCTTTGGGATGTGGTGGAACGGGAGATTTGCATCCTGGATGTGCAGCCAACAAATCTGCAGCAACTGCATGATGCTATCATGTCAATATGGACCAAAATCTCTGAGGAATGTTTCCAACACCTTGTTGAATTTCTGCCACAAAGAATTAAGGCCGTTCTGAAGGCAAAAGGGGGTCCAACCCGGTAATAGCAAGGTGTACCTAATAAAGTGTCAGGTGAGTATATATATAGGAATATCTATTTGTAAATACTTAGAACTTATTCCCCTTTGTGCAGAACATTAGAATGTGAAATATTAACAGTAAATGCACAGTATAGCACTTTATTAAATATGAATATTGCATAAATATGTTTTTACATGTTTTCATCTACTTAACCGCAAAGGGCTCCAATACACTTACATACATTTCTATACGTGTTTACATACGTATTTATGTGTTTATATGTGTATCTATGTCTGTAAATACATATAGAGGCCTATTTATCAAGCCGTCAACCGCAAATACACCGTAATTGTGGCAAGCTTGATTCAACCTATTTATCAAAGCCTACAGACCGGCAAAAGTTGAAATTTGTGACGTAACATACGATCTGCCAGTCTTAATCTGACACAGATCGATGCTTACGTCATTACAGATGTTCTGAATACACATTCGGCACTATGTGACATCTTTAGCCATTTATCAAATTTCTAACAGGTACGCTCGCCACTATTCCGGCCCAGCATACCTGGTTTTCAATCCACCACCCTGGAGGCCGTGGATGCCATAGGAATCAATGGGAGTCTGAAAGCAGCGAAAGCTTATGTTCGATGCTGCCAGATATCCTATTGATTTCTATGGTAGAACATAAGCCCCGAGTCTAAACACCCCTAATCTGCCGCCGACATCGCCGCCACCTACAGTACATAAAGTTATTAACCCCTATCCCGCCGCTCCCCGACCCCACCGCAACTGTAATAAAATTATTAACCCCCAAACCCCTGGCCTCCCACATCACTACCATTAACTAAACCTATTAACCCCTAAACCTAACAACCCGCTAACTTTACATTAAAATGACCTCATCCCTATGTTATAATAAATTAAAACTTACCTTTTGAATGAAAAAAATATCTATATTAAATTATTAATTAACCTACCCTAACTATTATACTAAAATTACATTAAACTACCAATTAAATTAACTATATTAGATATTTAAAAACCTAACCCCACTCAAATTATTTAAATCTACAATTAAAAATTACTAAATTACAAAAAAATAAACGCTAAGTTACAAAAAATAAAAAACACCAAGTTACAAAAAATAAAAAACACTAAGTTACAAAAAATAAAAACACAGTATCAAAAATAAAAAAGAATTACACCTAATCTAATAGCCCTATCAAAATAAAAAGCCCCCCCCCCCAATAAAAAACCCTAGCCTACAATAAACTACCAATGGCACTTAAAGGGGCCTTTTGTGGGGCATTGCCCCAAAGAAATCAGCTCTTTTACCTGTAAAAAAAAATACAAACAACCCCCCAACAGTGAAACCCATCACCCACACAACCAACCCCCCAAATAAAAACCCTATCTAAAAAACCTAAGCTCCCCATTGCCCTTTGCCCTGAAAAGGGCATTTGGGTGGGTTTTATTTTTAGAGTAGGGACTTTGGGCAGTAAAAGAGCTAAATGCCCTTTTAAGGGCAATGCCCATACAAATGCCCTTTTCAGGGCAATGGGGAGCTTAGGTTTTTAGATAAGGTTTTTATTTCGGGGGGGTTGGTTGTGTGGGTGGTGGGTTTTACTGTTGGGGGGGTGTTTGTATTTTTTTTACAGGTAAAAGAGCTGATTTCTTTGGGGCAATGCCCCGCAAAAGGCCCTTTTAAGGGCCATTGGTAGTTTATTGTAGGCTAGGTTTTTTTTAATTTGGGGGGGCTTTTTTATTTTTGATAGGACTATTAGATACTGTGTTTTTTATTTTTTGTAACTTAGCGTTTATTTTTTTGTAATTTAGTAATTTTTAATTGTAGATTTAAATAATTTGAGTAGGGTTAGGTTTTTAAATATGTAATATAGTTAATTTAATTGGTAGTTGTAATTTTAGTATAATAGTTACGGTAGGTTAATTAATAGTTTAATATAGTTTAATGTAATTGTAGTATAATAGTTAGGGTAGGTTAATTAATATTTAATATAGTTTAATGTAATTGTAGTATAATAGTTAGGGTAGGTTAATTAATAGTTTAATATAGTTTATTTTAATTCTAAAGGTAAGTTTTAATTTATTATAAGATAGGGATGAGGTAATTTTAATGTAAAGATAGCGGGTTGTTAGCTTTAGGGGTTAATAGATTAATTTAGTTTATGGCGATGTGGGAGGCCAGGGGTTTAGGGATTAATAATTTTATTACAGTTGCGGCGGGGTCCGGGAGCAGCGGTTAATACATTTATTTAGTGGCGGTGGGGTCGGGGAGCGGCGGGATAGGGGTTAATAACTTTATTTAGTGGCGGTGGGGTCCGGGAGCAGTGGGATAGGGGTTAATAACTTTATTTAGTGGCGGTGGGGTCCGGGAGCAGCGGGATATGGGTTAAACATTTTAGAATAGTGGCAGTATTTAGTGACAGGGTATAAATAAAGTTGGTAAAAAGCCAAATAGCAGCAAGATCGATGACTGCTAGTTAACAACAGTCCGCTGCTCATTGCCCCGTACTTGGTGCGCAGCTTTTTTTTATAAATATGGAGATCGTATTCAGGTCTGCATGTTAGGCGAGCGTATCGGTGTCAGCGAATGCAGCATAGTTGACGGCTTGATAAATAGGACTCATAGTCACATATTAATATATAGCTACACACATATAAACATATACAATGCCCTCCACTAATATTGGCACCCTTGGTAAATATAAGCAGGCTATGAAAAAATTGCCTTTATTGTTTAACCTTTTGATTTTTTGTTCAGAAAATACACAAAAATACTCTGCTCTCATGGATATCAAACAATTGCAAACACAACACAGGTTTATAAAAAAAAAACAATCTCTGTTAAATATATGTGTGTCACAATTATTGGCACCCCTATGAATTCAGATGAAAAAAAATATATTTGAGGTATATTCCTATTGATATTTTACATTTTTTAGCACACCTGGGTGACTTGGAACAGGAGATTGCTCAACCATGACTTCCTGTTTCACGGGTATAAATATGATGTAACACATAGGCCAAATTCTCTTAGTCATTCATCACAATGGGTAAGAAAAAGAATATAGCTGTGATGTGCAGCAAAAGGTTGTTGAGCTTCACAAAATGGGAAGTGGCTATAGGAAAATAGCAAAAGCATTGAAAATGCTCATTTCCTCCATCAGGGCAATAATTAAAAAGTTCCAGTCAACTGGAAACATCATGAATCAACCTTGAAGAGGATGTGTGTCGTAATTTGTTTTCAATGCACTGTGAAGATGATGGTTCAAGTGGCCAAAATATCGCCAAGGATCACAGCTAGATAATTGCAGAAGTTAGTTGCTTCTTGGGGTCAGAAAGTCACCTACATCACAAGTTGTTTGGAAGGGTTTCAAGAAAAAAAGTCTACATTTTGCCAGACACTACTGGAACTTCAAATGGGATCGGGTTTCATGGTCAGATGAAACTAAAGTAGAGCTTTTTGGCAATAAACACTAGATGTGGGTTTGATGCACACAGAGAGGTAGCCATATGGAAAAGTACTTCATGCCCACGGTTAAATACGGTGGTGGCCCTTTAATGTTTTGGGGCTGTTTTTCTGCCAGAGGACCTGGACATTTTTTTAGGATACATTGCATCATGGACTCTATCAAATATCAACAGATATTAAATGAACACCTGACTGCCTCTACCAGAAAGTTTAAAATGTGCCGTGGTTGGATCTAGTGTAAGGACCTGCTCCTCCCATACTGGATCGCCCACCTGCCTCCCTCCTTCCCTTCCAAACCTCCCACTGGCACCAACGCAAGATTGTTATAGACAGTGACACAGACAGTGTGACTGTCTGTAACAATTGGCGATCTAGCTTCATATGGTAAAGAAAACACATCAATGTTACCTTACCATATGAAGGCAGTTGCCTTGTCAGAAGTGACAACCGGGACTTCAAGGACAGACAGGATCACCATATTTCTACAATATGCAGTATGCTGGCACTTGCATGCATGGTGTAGAACTACGGCGATCTGGGTGAAGGGGTTAAAGGGCCATTGCACAGTAAAGTTGTTTTCCCCTTAATGCGTTTCAAATGACGTGTTATACTGGCTTCAACATATAAAACGTATGGGAAATTGCTTGCAATAAGATAATTATGTAATTACCTGGTTTGATTTCTGTAACCAAATAAACAAAGGTTAGACTCCAGGTACTTGTCAGAGAAGCAGTAGAAAATTCAAAGACAGGCCAGGAGAGCTGTCCAAAACCAGGCATCAGAGCAGAAGGATACTTTACAGATATGTTGACCAGCAGGCAGTTTTAGTGATCATTAGCCAATAAATCAGCCTGTAGGTAATGTCTCTTAATTAGGAGGTCAGACGGGTTGTGTAAGTTAAAAACTTTGCCAGGGTGAGGGCCAGGAAAACAGGTCAGGAACACTTTCATCTGTATTGTAAAATAACAAGCACTGAATGGGAATCTAAGATGACCTTTTAACACCACTCATTCAGAAGCAAAGCCAGAATAATTTACAATAGGAAAAGTACAAAAAGCGCTAAACTGGGAGCAATCATTTCCATTTAACCTCTTAAGGACATATGACGGAATTTTTCCGTCATAAAACAATTGAGCAAACTGAAAGCTGTGTCCTTAAAGGGTTAATGGCATCCAGAAGACAGATAGAAATCCAGGGAGCCGTCTGTGCTAATCCCACACTCAAAGTGCGGCCCCTGGATCTCAATACAGCAACCTGCCGGAATTGATCCTTGAAACAGAGCAGCGCCTAACTCTCTGCACAGCCCAACATTGAGTAAGTATATAGCATGGTTCCTGATGCACCTTGGGCCATTGCACTCCTTTAGGTTTATTTTCTGTGTATGTAAAAGCTGTTTTGTTTCTTTAAAACAACAAATTTAAATGGGCTAAGCTTAGAAGGACAGCAGACCTCTGTATCTCTCTCTGTATACACCAGTGTCAATACTTAGAACAATTCAAAATGGACATTTTAGTACCTTTCTTTCCCACCTCCACTGGGGAAATGATTACAGCTGTTGCTTCTTATTAACACAGGCCTAGATTTAGAGTTTGGCGTTAGCCGTGAAAACCAGCGTTAGAGGCTCCTAACGCTGGTTTTAGGCTACCGCCGGTATTTGGAGTCAGTGATTAAAGGGTCTAACGCTCACTTTTCAGCCGCGACTTTTCCATACCGCAGATCCCCTTACGTCAATTGCGTATCCTATCTTTTCAATGGGATCTTTCTAACGCCGGTATTTAGAGTCGTTTCTGAAGTGAGCGTTAGAGCTCTAACGACAAAACTCCAGCCGCCGGAAAAAAGCAGGAGTTAAGAGCTTTCTGGGCTAACGCCGGTTCATAAAGCTCTTAACTACTGTACCCTAAAGTACACTAACACCCATAAACTACCTATGTACCCCTAAACCGAGATCCCCCCACATCGCCGCCACTCGATTACATTTTTTTAACCCCTAATCTGCCGACCGCCACCTACGTTATACTTATGTACCCCTAATCTGCTGCCCCTAACACCGCCGACCCCTATATTATATTTATTAACCCCTAACCTGCCCCCCACAACGTCGCCGCCAGCTACTTACAATAATTAACCCCTAATCTGCCGACCGCAAAGCGCCGCCACCTACGTTATACTTATGTACCCCTAATCTGCTGCCCCTAACACCGCCGACCCCTATATTATATTTATTAACCCCTAATCTGCCCCCCTCAACGTTGCCGACACCTGCCTACACTTATTAACCCCTAATCTGCCGAGCGGACCTGAGCGCTACTATAATAAAGTTATTAACCCCTAATCCGCCTCACTAACCCTATCATAAATAGTATTAACCCCTAATCTGCCCTCCCTAACATCGCCGACACCTAACTTCAATTATTAACCCCTAATCTGACGACCGGAGCTCACCGCTATTCTAATAAATGTATTAACCCCTAAAGCTAAGTCTAACCCTAACACTAACACCCCCCTAACTTAAATATAATTTATTCCTATTTAAAGCTAAATACTTACCTGTAAAATAAACCCTAATATAGCTACAATATAAACTATAATTACATTGTAGCTATTTTAGGATTAATATTTATTTTACAGGCAACTTTGTAATTATTTTAACCAGGTACAATAGCTATTAAATAGTTAAGAACTATTTAATAGTTACCTAGTTAAAATAATAACAAAATTACCTGTAAAATAAGTCCTAACCTAAGTTATAATTAAACCTAACACTACCCTATCAATAAATTAATTAAATAAAATACCTACAATTACCTACAATAAAACCTAACACTACACTATCAATAAATAAATTAAATACAATTTCTACAAATAACTACAATTACATAAACTAACTAAAGTACAAAAAATAAAAAAGAACTAAGTTACAAAAAATAAAAAAATATTTACAAACATAAGAAAAATATTACAACAATTTTAAACTAATTACACCTACTCTAAGCCCCCTAATAAAATAACAAAGACCCCCAAAATAAAAAATTCCCTACCCTATTCTAAATTAATAAATGTAAAAGCTCTTTTACCTTACCAGCCCTGAACAGGGCCCTTTGCGGGGCATGCCCCAAGAAAATCAGCTCTTTTGCCTGTAAAAAAAAACATACAATACCCCCCCCCCAACATTACAACCCACCACCCACATACCCCTAATCTAACCCAAACCCCCCTTAAATAAACCTAACACTAAGCCCCTGAAGATCTTCCTACCTTGTCTTCACCATCCAGGTATCACCGATCCGTCCTGGCATCCGGTGCTGAAGAGGTCCAGAAGAGGCTCCAAAGTCTTCCTCCTATCCGGCAAGAAGAGGACATCCGGACCGGCAAACATCTTCTCCAAGCGGCATCTTCGATCTTCTTCCATCCGGTGCGGAGCGGGTCCATCTTGAAGCAGCCGACGCGGATCCATCCTCTTCTTCCGGCGTCTCCCGACGAATGACGGTTCCTTTAAGGGACGTCATCCAAGATGGCGTCCCTCGAATTCCGATTGGCTGATAGGATTCTATCAGCCAATCGGAATTAAGGTAGGAATATTCTGATTGGCTGATGGAATCAGCCAATCAGAATCAAGTTCAATCCTATTGGCTGATCCAATCAGCCAATCAGATTGAGCTTGCATTCTATTGGCTGTTCCGATCAGCCAATAGAATGCGAGCTCAATCTGATTGGCTGATTGGATCAGCCAATAGGATTGAACTTGATTCTGATTGGCTGATTCCATCAGCCAATCAGAATATTCCTACCTTAATTCCGATTGGCTGATAGAATCCTATCAGCCAATCGGAATTCGAGGGACGCCATCTTGGATGACGTCCCTTAAAGGAACCGTCATTCGTCGGGAGACGCCGGAAGAAGAGGATGGATCCGCGTCGGCTGCTTCAAGATGGACCCGCTCCGCACCGGATGGAAGAAGATCGAAGATGCCGCTTGGAGAAGATGTTTGCCGGTCCGGATGTCCTCTTCTTGCCGGATAGGAGGAAGACTTTGGAGCCTCTTCTGGACCTCTTCAGCACCGGATGCCAGGACGGATCGGTGATACCTGGATGGTGAAGACAAGGTAGGAAGATCTTCAGGGGCTTAGTGTTAGGTTTATTTAAGGGGGGTTTGGGTTAGATTAGGGGTATGTGGGTGGTGGGTTGTAATGTTGGGGGGGGGGGGTATTGTATGTTTTTTTTTACAGGCAAAAGAGCTGATTTTCTTGGGGCATGCCCCGCAAAGGGCCCTGTTCAGGGCTGGTAAGGTAAAAGAGCTTTTACATTTATTAATTTAGAATAGGGTAGGGAATTTTTTATTTTGGGGGTCTTTGTTATTTTATTAGGGGGCTTAGAGTAGGTGTAATTAGTTTAAAATTGTTATATTTTTCTTATGTTTGTAAATATTTTTTTATTTTTTGTAACTTAGTTCTTTTTTATTTTTTGTACTTTAGTTAGTTTATGTAATTGTAGTTATTTGTAGCAATTGTATTTAATTTATTTATTGATAGTGTAGTGTTAGGTTAATTGTAGGTAATTGTAGGTATTTTATTTAATTAATTTATTGATAGGGTAGTGTTAGGTTTAATTATAACTTAGGTTAGGATTTATTTTACAGGTAATTTTGTTATTATTTTAACTAGGTAACTATTAAATAGTTCTTAACTATTTAATAGCTATTGTACCTGGTTAAAATAATTACCAAGTTGCCTGTAAAATAAATATTAATCCTAAAATAGCTACAATGTAATTATAATTTATATTGTAGCTATATTAGGATTTATTTTACAGGTAAGTATTTAGCTTTAAATAGGAATAATTTATTTAATAAGAGTTAATTAATTTCGTTAGATGTAAATTATATTTAAGTTAGGGGGGTGTTAGTGTTAGGGTTAGACTTAGCTTTAGGGGTTAATCCATTTATTATAGTAGCGATGAGCTCCGGTCGTCAGATTAGGGGTTAATAATTGAAGTTAGGTGTCGGCGATGTTAGGGAGGGCAGATTAGGGGTTAATACTATTTATGATAGGGTTAGTGAGGCGGATTAGGGGTTAATAACTTTATTATAGTAGCGCTCAGGTCCGCTCGGCAGATTAGGGGTTAATTATTGTAAGTAGCTGGCGGCGACGTTGTGGGGGGCAGGTTAGGGGTTAATAAATATAATATAGGGGTCGGCGGTGTTAGGGGCAGCAGATTAGGGGTACATAGGGATAATGTAAGTTGCGGCGGTTTACGGAGCGGAAGATTAGGGGTTAATAATATAATGCAGGGGTCAGCGCTAGCGGGGGCGGCAGATTAGGGGTTAATAAGTGTAAGGGTAGGGGTGTTTAGACTCGGGGTACATGTTAGAGTGTTAGGTGCAGACGTAGGAAGTGTTTCCCCATAGGAAACAATGGGGCTGCGTTAGGAGCTGAACGCTGCTTTTTTGCAGGTGTTAGTATTTTTTTCAGCTCAAACAGCCCCATTGTTTCCTATGGGAGAATCGTGCACGAGCACGTTTTTGAGGCTGGCCGCGTCCGTAAGCAACTCTGGTATCGAGAGTTGCATTTGCGGTAAAAATGCTCTACGCTCCTTTTTTGGAGCCTAACGCAGCATTTTTTTGAACTCTCGATACCAGAGTTAATTTTATGGTGCGGCCAGAAAAAAGCCTGCGGAGCGTTAACAGCCCATCTACCGCCAAACTCCAAATCTAGGCCATAGCTTTTCTACAAGCTGTATTCATAGTTCCAATATAGGTGATGGTTTTAACAGACATCAGTTATTTCAAATGACAAAATAAAGGTAAATTAGCAAGTAATTTAATACATTTCAGTAGATAAAAAGGGGAGACATTTTTACAGTACAATGTCCATTTATACTTTTAAAATGGGGAGAATATATATAGTTTTATTTTTTTCAAAACTAAGTTATAAAATCATAATCTCATAAAATCTCCATGAATAAGGTTATTTCTGATTAGTCCCCTCTTGAGCCCAGGGTTCCCTCCACATCGCTCATGAAACTCCAAACTAACTGTATATCCCAAGTCAAAGTCGCTTTTTGGAGTTGCTAATTGCCCCACTGGGAATATTTTGAAATCAATGTCAATGCTGCCACCTCTCATAATAGGCACTTGGCTAAAAGAGTGATTTCTGTCTCTGCTGGAGTTAGGAGTACTGTACCTTTAATGAGGCCTAGAAGATCAATTAAGCCTTAAAGGGACACTGAACCCAATTTTTTTCTTTTGTGATTCAGATACAGCATGACATTTTAAGCAACTTTCTAATTTACTCCTATTATCAACTTTTCTTCATTCTCTTGGTATCTTTATTTAAAATGCAAGAATGTAAGTTTAGATGCCGGCCCATTTTTGGTGAACAACCTGGGTTGTTCTTGCTGATTGGTGGATAAATTCATCCACCAATAAAAAAGTGCTGTCCAGAGTCGTAAACCAAAATAAAACTTAGATGCCTTCTTTTTCAAATAAAGATAGCAAGAGAACAAAGAAAAATTTATAATAGGAATAAATTAGAAAGTTGCTTAAAATTGGATGCTCTGAGGCATATTTAACAAATGTCTGTCGGACCCGATCCGACAGTGCGGATCCGGTCCGACAGACTTCGCTGAATGCGGAGAGCAATACGCTCTCCGTATTCAGCATTGCACCAGCAGCTCACAAGAGCGATGTTGGGGTGCAGCGGAATAGGGGTTAATAACTTTAGTATAGTGGCAGTGATATTGTGAGCGGCAGATTAGGGGTTAATAGATTTATTTAGGTGGCGGCGATATCGGGGGCGGCAGATTAGGGGTTAATAGATTTATTTAGGTGGCGGCGATATCGGGGGCAGCAGATTAGGGGTTAATAACATTATGTAGGTGGCGGCGATGTCGGTGGGGGGCAGATTAGGGGTGTTTAGACGTGGGGTTTATGTTAGGGTGTTAGGTTTACACGTTAGTTTTCTTTCCCCATAGACATCAATGGGGCTGCGTTACGGAGCTTTTCTTTCCGCGATCGCAGGTGTTTTTTTCTGACACTCTCTCCCCATTGATGTCTGAGAAAAGCGTGCACAAGCACGTCAAACTCAACGCAACCATATAGCCTGCAGAAGCCGGGTTTTTTAAAACTTTTCAAACTTTTGTTGCGTTCTTTACTTTCCCTATAGCGATCAAAACTCGTAATCTAGCCGATTATTCCTAACTGCTTCGGGGACCCGGTATGCTGGCTGCCGCAGGGGCGTCTGTCCCAGGGTCTCCACTCGGTGCACCGCTACTGGGGTAAACCCAGGGGCAGTGGAGAACGTCTCGCCTGCTCCCTAGCACCTGCCTGACTTGCTCTCTCTGCCTAGTCCCTAGCTTCTCATCTAGCTGTATGTCCCCTATGCCTGTGGGCGCCTTATTCTGCCGTAGCTCCGGCATGGGAGCCTTTCGGAGTCCAATTAAAAATAGGAACTGGTACTTAGTGAAAAAAATATAGTTATTGTACTTCCTTTTAAATTTTGATTCAGAGAAAACCAAACATAAAAACAACTATTACAACAACAAAAGGAAGCGCTGGTAGAAATAGGAATCAGTATGAGCCTTTCGGAGTCCTCCATGGCCGCAGCACATATGGCGGCAACGTCCTCTGGCCTCTCCTGGTATGCCTTCAGCATGTTCACATGAAAGGTCCGGCAGACCCGGTCATCTGAGCATTTGGCTACCAGATAGGTCATGTCACACAGCTGCTCTACTACTCGATAGGTTCCCTGCCAGGAAGCCTGTAGCTTG
This sequence comes from Bombina bombina, assembly GCF_027579735.1. Taxonomy (NCBI): domain Eukaryota; kingdom Metazoa; phylum Chordata; class Amphibia; order Anura; family Bombinatoridae; genus Bombina; species Bombina bombina. The sequence continues at coordinate 113,090,936 of NC_069505.1, read as the reverse complement.
TTCATCTTGACAGGCTTTAGGGCCAGGACCTTCTGCTCTATGTCTAAGGTCCGGTTATGAGCATCCTTGTCGTACCACCGCTTCTGCCTACCTTGGGCGACCTGAAGGTTCTCTCGCACCCTATTGGCGAGGTCCTTCAGTCGGTCCCTGAATTCCAGGATTTACCCCACAATGGAGGGCCCTTCCTCCCCAACTGATCCTTCCCAGTGGGTCTAGGGGCCCCCTCACCCGCCGACCATATACTAATTCAAAGGGGGAGAACCAAGTGGATTCCTGGGGCACCTCTCGGTATGCGAACAGGAGGTGCGGCAGGTATCTCTCCCAGTCTTTGTGAGAGACTGAGAACATCCTAAGCAGCTGCTTCTGGCTCCCGTTGAACCTCTTGCCCAACCCATTAGTCTGGGGGTGGTATGGAGAGCTTGGTAGGGGTCTTATCCCGCAATGCCTCCAAAGCTGCTGGGTGAATTCAGCAGTGAACTGGGTTCCTTGGTCTGAGATCACCTCCACGGGGGAACCCACCCTGGCAAATATCCGGAGCAGCGCATCGGCCACTATCTCTGCCTGGATATTGGACAGGCGGATTGCCACCGGGTATCGGGTGGCATAATCTACCACTGTCAGTATATACTTTTTCCTAGAGGGGCTGGGACACAGCAAGAGACCAATGTCTACAGCTACTCTGCTGAAGGGTTAGTCAATGATGAGTAGGGGGTGCAGGGAGGCTTTGGAGTGGTCCCCTGTCTTGCCTACTCTCTAGCAAATGTCACAGGTCTGGCAGTACTGCCTAACATCCCCTGTAACCCCTGGCCAAAAGAAGGCCTGAGTCAGTCGGTGATGAGTCCTGTTGATTCCTAGATGTCCTGCCAGGGGAATGTCATGCCATATATGCAGAAGGTCGTACTGATACTTCTGCAGTACCACCAGCTGGCACTTGGGCATCTGCCTCCCTCCACCCCCTCTCTGTAACCCTGGCCCCCTGGGTCAGTTCCTGCCTGGGTACTGTAGGGAGCTATGGTTGGGTCTCTGAAGGTCTCCTGGGCGAAGTCGGTGGGGAACACCCAGGAGATCTGGTCAGTGGTCGGGGTAGGAGTCTGGGTGTAGTAGCTTACCTTGGTCCCCAGATTGAGTGTGGTGGCCTGTTGTCTGGCTTGCTGGTGGGTGGTGACTGGGCAAGCATCCATGGGGCTGTCCCACACAAAGGAGGAAGGTAGGTGCCCCAAGTCGTTGCCCAGCAAGCCCTTGGGGGGTAAATGATTCATGACCCCCACTTCCACAGCACGGGAGCCGGCACCCCAATCCAGGTGAACCTGTGCTGTAGGGATCTGGAGCACCTTACCCCCAGCCACACGTACTGTAAGGGACTTTCGCATCTGGTCCGAACTGGTGAACATGTGTGGCTGGACAAGGGTACCAGTTCCCCCGCTGTCTTGTAGTCCCTGTGCCTGCCGGACGTTAATTCAGACGACCTGGCGGTGGTGCAGGTGGTTGTCTCCTAACGTGGCTTGTACGGGGTCCACCTCATGTAGGACCCCGACATCCTCTTTGGCCCAAGTGGCATAGTCAGCTGGGTCCTTCTAGGCAGGGGGCGCAGCCCTGTAGCCCCCAGCAGGGGCTCGTGTCCATTAAGCCATGGGTGGATTCCTTGCTCTTTCCACCGCCGGACAGTGGGCTCGGATGTGACCAGCCTGATTGCACTCGTAGCACCTCCGGGGTGAGCTGGGCCCAGAGGTGCGGGGGGTGCCTGCTGGGTCTGGGGGTACCGGAAAACTACTGGTGGGCGAGCGGAGGCTGTAGTGGAGGGACTCACCGGTTGAGGCTCAAGTCGCACCTTGAACTGACTGGCCAGGACAGCGGCTTGGTCAGCTGTCTCGGGCTTCCGATCCCTGACCCACTCTCTCACCTCCGGCAGGGAGTGATCGTAGAAGTGCTCGAGCAGAATGAGCTGTGTGGCTTCTGTAATGCTCGTGGGATATTCCTCTATCAAACCAAACTTGGCCAGTAGTCTTCTTATCCCGGCATCAAGTGGAGTGATAGGAAATATTCCAGAGCAGAGGAAGTTTGTAAAAATGAGGTAAGCAGTGCTCACAGTAGGCAGGACAGTCCTTAGCGACAATAGGAAGGAAATTCAACAGTATAGCAGTTCAGGGTAAAGCAATAGAAGGACCAGGAACAGGCAGGAGTCAGCAACAAAGGGAAATCCAACAGCATAACAGTTCAAGGGTAAACCAATAAAATGGTCAGACAAGAAGAGTTCAGCAACAGTATATCAATCCAACAGTTTAGGGGTTAGGCAGGCAGAGTGGTCACACAAGCAGAGTTCAGCAGCAGTATATCAATCCAGCAATTTAGGGGTTAACAGGCAGAGTGGTCAGACAAGCAGAGTTTCAGCAGCAGTATAACAATCCCACAGTTAAGGGTTTAACAGGCAGAGTGGTCAGACAAGCAGAGTTCAGCAGTAGTATATCAATCCAACAGTTTAGGGGTTAACAGGCAGAGTGGTCAGACAAGTAGAGGTCAGCAACAATATAACAGTCCAGCATACAGTAACAATAACACCCAGGAGCACACTAAGTAACACCTAAACTTGGGCAGTGCATGTAAGCACTGCAGGTACCGATAGGCGCCAATTCGCGCCAAGGAGGACACACAGGTGTACAGAGGAGCATCATCCAGGATAGAGAGGCAGAGTGTGACGATGACGTCATCACCGCACGCTCTGAAACACCGCCTGCCTCTATAGGAACGGCCATAGCAACGAGTCACCACCTGCGAGACAGCTTTGGCCAGGGTGGTTACTTGGCAGGTGGTGAACCAATAGTCCAGGGAGCAGGTGAACCAGTGCATCCACTCTGTAAAAGACTGCCCCTCTTATCTCCTTGAAATTTCATACGGTGAGCCTCCAGGCTAGGATGTGCTCCTTCACCCGGTCATAGTTCTTTCTGTCCCCCGAGGGAACAGTGTGGAAGGCCTCTAGGGCTCGCCCTGATAGCTTTCCGATCAGGAGGGTGACTCAGTCAGCACTGGCAATGCCCTGCAGTTCGCACTGCATTTCAAACACTTGGAGCTATGTATTTTTCTTTAAAGGCGTGGAACGCCTTGTGTGGTAGCTTCTTTGTCGGGGAGGAGGAGGATCGAGAGTAACCGGCACGGCTCCCCCCATAGACTTCTGGACCTCCAACATTATGAGGCGGGTGGTGTTTGCGATTATCCGAGTGATAACCTCTTCTGGTGGGGTGGTCCCATAGAGATCTAGTTGCCACTGGATCTCTCTCTAGATCTCGGACATGGATGTCCCCCCGGTTGATATCTCGCTGGGTCGGTCACTGTTCTGACTGCTACCAGGCTCACTAGCCAGCTCGCTAGCACCTTCCATCAACTCGCCGATGATTGCTGCCTTTGACTTGTTGCTGACTTGCCCACAAGCTTCCAACAAATCTTTGAGCATACGCTTCCTGAGCTCAGGGTACTGCTGCTCTATATGAAGAGAGCTTCAGTTGGTGGTTTGGATGTTCCAGATAGACGGAAGCATCCTACAGCTTGCCAACCAGTTGTGACAGACACTGGCTACCCCGACTGGGTAACTCAGCCAGGAGGGTCCTTCCTGTCCCTGGAACTTGCAGCTATAGAGCGGAGAGTAGTGATTAAAGCCAGAGCCCACCCAAATAACCAGACAGAACCAGTATTCAGGTGGAACAAGAACATTCTTTATTGTGAAACACACACACTTTTATACACCCAGCTCATGTTGATAAGGGTCTTATCTGTCCCCTAAGATCTCCCGCCATTCCCACCCCTCCAGACAGTGTCCATAGTCCCATAGAGTCCCAGTTATACAGAGGTGGTGATTCTGGGGTGATCCTGGGTGAGAGGCGGCCCTTCCAGGGTGTCAATGCAAAGCCTTCGGTCCCCAGATGCCACAATGTAAAAGGCATCATGAACCGTGGCTGGGGGCCGGAGCGGCAGTTGATCAAACGTACACCGGAGAAGCCAGAGGAAGTAGGGGTCCGAAACCCCAAGTTCCCATGAGCGCTCCCTTTCGGCAATCACCCCACCTCTTGCCCTCCCTAGGGGTTACCAATCCCCAAAAGAGCAGAGCTCTGGGGCAAAGGGCTGCTGGAGCAACCTAGGGTATAGGTTAGCGGGTGTCTGGGGTGGTGTGGCCGACCAGCAGTTCCAGGTGCCCGACCAGCTGGAGAGGGGATAGGTGGTCGGAGATCAGCTCTTCCGTGAGGATGTGCAAACTATAAAACAAGCAATAGGAAGAGTCTGGGAGATTGTGTAAGCCATGAAAGGGCCAAATCTGCAGTAAAAAGGAGTTAGCCAGGTAGTTAGGGGGGTGGGGGTAGCTTTGGTAGCCTGGTATCCATGACACGTGACCCATTGGCCCTGGATTATTACAAGTGGGAGTTGGAAGCACCAAAATAATAAAACGGTTTACAATATTTAGCTGAATAATTTTACGCTTGCAAGTAATGATGTTACATCACATCAGAATGTATGCTCTTAAGCTATATATTAATTATAAATTTCCTTAACACATAAGTCTGGTCTGCTTCCCTGTCTGATTGCCAGTAATATTTGGTCATGTTTCACTGTACCACCCCTTTTTAACATTCCACTCTGATTTGAAAATGTATCTTTAACACTATGATAACAGAATTTATGCTTACCTGATAAATTACTTTCTCTTGCGGTGTATCCAGTCCACGGATTCATCCTTTACTTGTGGGATATTCTCATTCCCTACAGGATGTGACAAAGAGAGCACACAGCAGAGCTGTCCATATAGCTCCCCCTCTAGCTCCACCCCCCAGTCATTCGACCAAAGGTTAGGAAGAAAAGGAGAAACCATAGGGTGCAGTGGTGACTGTAGTTTAAACAAAAAAATTTCACCTGACTTAATTGCCAGGGCGGGCCGTGGACTGGATACACTGCAAGAGAAAGTAATTTATCAGGTAAGCATAAATTCTGTTTTCTCTTGCAAGGTGTATCCAGTCCACGGATTCATCCTTTACTTGTGGGATACCAATACCAAAGCTTTAGGACACGGATGAAGGGAGGAAACAAGGCAGGTACCTTAAACGGAAGGCACCACTGCTTGCAAAACCTTTCTCCCAAAAATAGCCTCCGAAGAAGCAAAAGTATCGAATTTGTAAAATTTTGAAAAAGTATGCAGTGAAGACCAAGTCGCTGCCTTACAAATCTGTTCAACAGAAGCCTCGTTTTTAAAAGCCCATGTGGAAGCCACTGCTCTGGTAGAATGAGCAGTAATAGTTTCAGGAGGCTGCTGGCTAGCAGTCTCATAGGCCAAACGGATGATGCTTTTCAGCCAAAGGGAAAGAGAGGTAGCAGTCGCTTTCTGACCTCTCCTCTTACCAGAATAGATAACAAACAAGGAGGATGTTTGTCTGAAATCCTTAGTTGCTTGCAAATAGAACTTAAGAGCACAAACTACATCAAGATTGTGCAACAGACGTTCCTTCTTCGAAGAAGGATTAGGACAAAGAGAAGGAACAACTATTTCCTGGTTAATATTCTTATTAGAAACTACTTTAGGAAGGAAAACAGGTTTGGTACGCAAAACTACCTCATCTGCGTGGAACACCAGGTAAGGTGAATCGCACTATAAGGCAGATAATTCTGAGACTCTTCGAGCAGAAGAGATAGCTACCAAAAATAAAACTTTCCAAGATAACAACTTAATATCTATGGAATGTAAAGGTTCAAACGGAACCCCTTGAAGAACTGAAAGAACTAGATTTAGACTCCATGGCGGAGCCACAGGTTTATAGACAGGCTTGATTCTGACTAAGGCCTGTGCAAACGCATGAATGTCTGGAACCTCTGCCAGACTCTTGTGTAAAAGGATAGACAGAGCAGATATCTGTCCTTTTAAGGAACTAGCTGACAATCCTTTCTCCAAACCTTCTTGGAGAAAAGACAATATCCTGGGAATCCTAATCTTACTCCCTTGGATTCACACCAACAAAGATATTTCCGCCATATCTTATGATAGATTTTTCTGGTGACAGGCTTTCTCGCCTGAATCAGGGTATCTATAACTGACTCAGAGAAACCACGCTTTGATAGAATCAAGCATTCAATCTCCAAGCAGTCAGACGTAGAGAAATTAGATTTGGATGCTTGAATGGACCCTGCATTAGAAGATCCTGCCTCATTGGCAGTGTCCATGGTGGGACAGATGACATGTCCACTAGGTCTGCATACCAAGTCCTGCGTGGCCACACAGGCGCTATCAGAATCACCAAAGCCTTCTCCTGCTTGATTCTGGCAACCAGACGAGGGAGAAGGGCAAACGGTGGGAAAACATAAGCCAGATTGAAGGACTAAGGCGCTGCTAGAGCATCTATCAATACCGCCTTGGGGTCCCGGGACCTGGCCCCGTAGAGAGGAAGTTTGGTGTTCTGACAGGACGCCATCAGATCCAACTCTGGAGTGCCCCAAAGCTGAGTCAGCTGGGCAAATACCTCCGGGTGGAGTTCCCACTCCCCCGGGTGAAAAGTCTGACAACTCAGGAAATCCGCCTCCCAGTTGTCTACTCCTGGGATGTGAATTGATGAGAGATGGCAGGAGTGATCCTCCGCCCACCTGATTATTTTGGTTACTTCCTTCATCGCTAGGGAACTCTTTGTTCCCCCTTGATGATTGATGTAAGCTACAGTCGTGATGTTGTCCGACTGAAATCTGATGAATTTGGCCACAGCTAGTTGAGGCCATGCCTGAAGCGCATTGAATATCACCCTCAGTTCCAGAATGTTTATCAGGAGAAGAGATTCTTCCCGAGACCATAAGCCTTGAGCTTTCAGGGAGTCCCAGACTGCACCCCAGCCTAACAGACTGGCGTCGGTCGTTACAATGATCCACTCTGGTCTGCGGAAACATATTCCCTGAGACGATCCTGAGACAACCACCAGAGAAGAGAATCTCTGGTCTCCTGGTCCAACTGTATTTGAGGAGACAAATCTACATAATCCCCATTCCACTGTTTGAGCATGCATAGTTGCAGTGGTCTGAGATGTATCCGTGCGAAAGGGACTATGTCCATTGCCGCTACGATTAATCCGATTGCCTCCATGAACTGAGCTACAGATGGCCGAGGAATGGAATGAAGAACTCGGCAAGTAGTTAAAAGTTTCAACTTTCTGACCTCCGTCAGAAATATTTTCATTTCTACCGAATCTATTAGCGTTCCTAGGGAGGGAACCCTTGTGAGTGGGGACAGAGAACTCTTTTTGATGTTCACCTTCCACCCGTGAGACCTCAGAAAGGCCAATACAATCTCCGTGTGAGACTTGGCTCTCTGAAAAGATGGCGCTTGAATTAAAATGTCGTCTAAATAAGGTGCCACTGCTATGCCCCGCGGTCTTAGAACCGCCAGAAGGGACTGTTAGGGGTAATATGAACCTGACGGCAGCCATCTTGTTTCTCGCAGCCATTTTGTAATGAATAGACTTTATTATACTGGGTTATTATGTAGTGAGAACTATATGCATGTTATGATAGTTTCCTTAGCTGTTCGGCCTTGCCAATGTACTCTGGCCCTACGCCCAGAAATAAGATAGAATAAGATAATGTAAATAAGATGGTTCAGAAACCTTGCTGTCTCCGCAGAAGTTAGCCTGTTATGACTATGTAATTATTGTTATGAGAAACTCATGTTCCAGTTTTTCCTTGTATTTTGCTCTGTATAACTGTGTAAGATGACGCGGTCCTAACGTGTCATCCCCTTAACCCTGTATGTTACTATAAGAAAGGCTTGCACTGTGCAATAAACAGAATTGGCTTTTGATCATAATGCTGCGTGGTCTGAGTCATTCTAAGGGGCCCTTATCAGATAATCTACATATGCCTCAAGTGGTACACTGGCCCCGTGGCTTCGGCCTGACCTGACACTTACCCCCCTGGGGGGGACACCTAACAATTTTGGCGTCAGTTTGTGGGATTCGCAGTGAGTAAGTATGAGTGCTTTTACCATGCTTTCCTTCTTTGAATCTGAACCTAAATTTAGTCTGGTAATAGGTGTTGATAATATATGATAAAGGGTTAAAGGGGTTCCTGTGGTTGAAGCATAGGTTTGCGGAGGTTATAGTCCTGCCGGCAGTTGTGATACCCCTCCAGACAGGTGTAGAGTCCTGTGCTGGGATACAACAGGTATTGTGAGTCCTGTCTGTGATAAGCGCGCAAGAAATATATGAATGCCAGTTGACGGAGAGCTTTTAAGATAAGCTCCTCCGGGGCGAAGGTGGCAGTGAGTGAGTCTCACGTATGTTAAAGTTTCCCATATTCATTCCCATAATAGAGTTTTGTTACCCACCTGAAGCTCATGTTGATATCTGATGCTTGCTTTGCTTTGTTTTGTTTGTGTTTTTTTATGCTGTGCGTAGAAAATATTAAGTGGCTGTGCATGTTATTATTGTGGCTATTATTGTGTTGAGAAATGGGAACTGCTTATAGATAAGAATGCACAGAGAAAATTACATGTATAAGGTAAAAGAAAAGGAGAGTTAATAGTTTCTGCAAAAGACAGAAATATTTTTAAAACACTGTCAGTGAGTACTGCTGTGTGATAAATAGAGAAATCTCTGTGTTAAAGAATGTAGCAGGCAAAGAAGGGGGGCCACCACTGAGCGCGCACATAGATCAGAAGAAAAAAAAAAAGAGAGAAGAAACTGTTACAGCAGCTCTGTTTGTAAGACTTTTGTTTGCTTGCAGTAATGAAAAGGAAATTTAGGAAATTGTGTATATTGAGATGCATAATGTGTGATGGTCTGTAGGTTCTCACTGTGGTATGAGTGTAACAGATTTGCTTTGAACCAAAAACAGAATGTATTATTTGAAAATGATTGTCCCAAGCCATGCAAAAATGGCCATTTTGCGGGGTTTCGGAAAAAAAAAAAAGAATACATTTTGGACTTGGTGACAGGTTAATCTGGTAAATTTTATATGTATGTCGTACGCTATGAAATAGATGCTTTTCTGAGAAAGGAAAAAAGGGAGTGAATCTCTGGTATGCGAGATGGAATGAGCGTGTGTGTTTGTATCGCTGTAAAAAACTGTTTCTTTCTGTTTCCCTGCTGGGAAATCAGACGTTTTAAGGAGATATTTGGTAATGTTATTTTATATACCTGTATTTTAAAGTCACCAGCATGTTTTAAGTATGTGGTATTCATATGCAGTTTTAGTTTTAAGTGATAATTGTTTTTCGGCATGTAAGGATATGATATTGTTTTAGCAAGTGAAGTAACGGCTTTGAAAGTGGCTTTGAAAGTGCGATGGTGTGTGATTTTTTGTCACGCTCTGGTAAATATGAAACTGTTTCTGGTATGATTAATGGGTTAACATATGTTGTATTTGTAAGGTCTGTGCACGGAGTTAGTGCACCTAATGACATATAGTTATAAGCTGTAATTGAAAATTTATCTAAAAGTGCGTCCGTTTTTGTTGCAAGTACATTAATCTGCAGGTCATGCTACAGTACAGAGGTGAAATTTGTGTGGTAAATCATACAAGCAGCCTAAATTATGGTTGGGATATACATATGTAATTTGCGTGATGAATGGTTAGTCCTTAAAGGGACAGTTCACTGTAACAAGGTGTTGCTATTAATGTATTGTCCATGACTTGTTATACAAGCTGCATAGTATAACATATAGGAGAAATTGCATTTGTAAGTTTATTTGTATATTTATGAAGTAGCTGGTTTTATGCTTTCAAAACACAGTTGATTGCAATGGGTTGAATTTTAGATAATAAGAATATCTCATTATCTTATATTTGTCTGTAAAATCAGAGCTCAGTGCGTAGACGGAGCAATAGAAAATTGTCATTTTCTTATTTAAAGGACCAGTGCAATAACACTGTATTAGTAGTTTGCTAAATATATTTTAAGAGACCTTTCTTTGTATATATTTATTTTAAATTTGCTGTTCAGATAGCAGATATTTCTTTTTGCAGCATAACTTAATTCTCTCTGTAATGCAAACAGAAGTGATAAGTTGTCTACAATTTTAGTGTAGGGATCCGGGAGACTAGCGGACAGAAAAAAAAAAAAAAACGAGAAAAAACAGAGGAGTGAAAATATTTAAAGGGATACAGGAAAACTGATATAACATCTGAGAATTTAAGGGAATATTTACATAAAAGAAGATGAGGTTTACTGTAAGCCTAACACTAGTATATTTCACTGTGTTAGCAGTTTCAATTAAAGATTATTTTTAGTTTGGTTAAAATGTCCCTTTAATTAGCCTGCATCCCACTGTGAGTGCGTTCTTATGCTGCTTATGCTTGTTTAGGCTATTTCATGAACGTCAGTATACATTTTTTTTATTATAAGGATCATTGGGAATAATTTAAAGGGGGAAATTGTATTAGTATTCTTTTGTAGAAAGCTTATTTTTGTGTTATATTCAATTGATTATATTTGGCTGGAGAGCTGCAGAATGGTGAATATCAAATTATATACAACGTTAAATCCAATAATTTTGTTGTGGTTAAACTAATTAGCATTTATCAAGTTTTAGTGTGAATTTTATATTTTTAAGTAGTAAACAGTGTTTCTCCTTTAAGTAAAAATGAAACTTTGAGCTTGCCTTACTATCTTTGAGAGGAATGATAACACTGTTCATGTTTTGCTTTTCTTTAAAAAAAAAAAAAAAAAAAAAAAAGAGTTTCTCTGTTTGGCTTTGTTGCAGAGAGAACAATTTGCACTTTACATTTAAAGCGGCAGTACTGGTGTTCTATGTTATAAAAATGATAACTATAAATTGCTCACTACAAAGAAACAAGTATTTATATTATATTCTGTCACAGAATATAGCTTAAAAATGATAATTTTATTTCTGTGGCTGTCAAACTGTATCTCACAGATAGTTCAGAACTCTTTGTTATTTAAAATAACTACCACTGCGTTCAATAAATAAATGAGATATTATTTAATTAAGTGATTTCAGTGACACTTTAAAATATATATAGTTATTCGGTTATTAACTAGTCTACCACTATTATTGCAATGACTTTGATTGCTGCTTAACAGCTAAGTCCTGGTCTATAAGGTGTCTACAAATAAACACCCCTAAAACAAATGATGCACATTTTATCTGATTCTACTGCATTTATATAACTTGCTAATTTATCTGATCACAGTTTTAGTTTTATTTATATGGCTTACGTGTATTTTGTCTCTTGGTGTTGTAATGAGATTTATACAGCCTGTGATAAGAGGCAGTCCTCAAAGGCTTAAAAAATTAGCATATGAGCCTACCTATGTTTGGTTTAATCTAGGAAGGTTGGTTAAAATTAAAAGTCCTATCTGAATAATAAAATTTTCATTTATCCTACAATGTCCCTTTAACAGTGGCTACCGTGGTTATCTGATCGTTCCCAAATAAGCGCAATTTTAATTGTATAATCTGCAACTGAAGTTTCTTGTGCATCTGCCGTGTTTGTACATAGTGGATGTTTTTAATTGTTTGTAGTGTTCTGAGAGTGTTGCATTCCAGTGAATGTCAGAATATGTGTTGCATTCTAAGGTTTGGAGTTTGGCGGTAGAAGGGCTGTTAACGCTCCGCGGGCTTTTTTCTGGCCGCACCATAAATTTAACTCTGGTATCGAGAGTTCAAAAAAATGCTGCGTTAGGCTCCAAAAAAGGAGCGTAGAGCATTTTTACCGCAAATGCAACTCTCGATACCAGAGTTGCTTACGGACGCGGCCAGCCTCAAAAACGTGCTCGTGCACGATTCTCCCATAGGAAACAATGGGGCTGTTTGAGCTGAAAAAAACCTAACACCTGCAAAAAAGCAGCGTTCAGCTCCTAACGCAGCCCCATTGTTTCCTATGGGGAAACACTTCCTACGTCTGCACCTAACACCCTAACATGTACCCCGAGTCTAAACACCCCTACCCTTACACGTATTAACCCCTAATCTGCCACCCCCGCTATCGCTGACCCCTGCATATTTTTTTTAACCACTAATCTGCCGCTCCGTAAACCGCCGCAACCTACGTTATCCCTATGTACCCCTAATCTGCTGCCCCTAACACCGCCGACCCCTAGATTATATTTATTAACCCCTAATCTGCCCCCCACAACGTCGCCGCCAGCTACTTACAATAATTAACCCCTAATCTTCCGACCGCAAAGCGCCGCCACCTACGTTATCCTTATGTACCCCTAATCTGCTGCCCCTAACACCGCCGACCCCTATATTATATTTATTAACCCCTAATCTGCCCCCCCTCAACGTTGCTGACACCTACCTACACTTATTAACCCCTAATCTGCCGAGCGGACCTGAGCGCTACTATAATAAAGTTATTAACCCCTAATCCGCCTCACTAACCCTATCATAAATAGTATTAACCCCTAATCTGACGACCGGAGCTCACCGCTACTATAATAAATGGATTAACCCCTAAAGCTAAGTCTAACCCTAACACTAACACCCCCCTAAATTAAATATAATTTACATCTAACGAAATAAATTAACTCTTATTAAATAAATTATTCCTATTTAAAGCTAAATACTTACCTGTAAAATAAATCCTAATATAGCTACAATATAAATTATAATTATATTGTAGCTATTTTAAGATTAATATTTATTTTACAGGCAACTTGGTAATTATTTTAACCAGGTACAATAGCTATTTAATAGTTACCTAGTTAAAATAATAACAAATTTACCTGTAAAATAAATCCTAACCTAAGATATAATTAAACCTAACACTACCCTATCAATAAATTAATTAAATAAACTACCTACAATTACCTACAATTAACCTAACACTACACTATCAAAAAATTAATTAAACACAATTCCTACAAATAAATACAATTAAATAAACTAGCTAAAGTACAAAAAATAAAAAAGAACTAAGTTACAAAAAATAAAAAAATATTTACAAACATAAGAAAAATATTACAACAATTTTAAACTAATTACACCTACTCTAAGCCCCCTAATAAAATAACAAAGCCCCCCAAAATAAAAAATTCCCTACCCTATTCTAAATTAAAAAAGTTAAAAGCTCTTTTACCTTACCAGCCCTGAACAGGGCCCTTTGCGGGGCATGCCCCAAGAAGTTCAGCTCTTTTGCCTGTAAAAAAAAACATACAATACCCCCCCCCAACATTACAACCCATCACCCACATACCCCTAATCTAACCCAAACCCCCCTTAAATAAACCTAACACTAAGCCCCTGAAGATCTTCCTACCTTGTCTTCACCATCCAGGTATCACCGATCCGTCCTGGCTCCAACATCTTCATCCAACCCAAGCGGGGGTTGGCGATCCATCATCCGGTGGCTGAAGAGGTCCAGAAGAGGCTCCAAAGTCTTCCTCCTATCCGGCAAGAAGAGGACATCCGGACCGGCAAACATCTTCTCCAAGCGGCATCTTCGATCTTCTTCCATCTGGTGCGGAGCGGGTCCATCTTGAAGCAGGCGACGCGGATCCATCCTCTTCTTCCGTTGTCTCCCGACGAATGACGGTTCCTTTAAGGGACGTCATCCAAGATGGCGTCCCTTGAATTCCGATTGGCTGATAGGATTCTATCAGCCAATCGGAATTAAGGTAGGAATTTTCTGATTGGCTGATGGAATCAGCCAATCAGGATCAAGTTCAATCCGATTGGCTGATCCGATCAGCCAATCAGATTGAGCTTGCATTCTATTGGCTGATCGGAACAGCCAATAGAATGCGAGCTCAATAGGGGGGTGTTAGTGTTAGGGTTAGACTTAGCTTTAGGGGTTAATCCATTTATTATAGTAGCGGTGAGCTCCGGTCGTCAGATTTCATTTATCCTACAATGTCCCTTTAACAGTGGCTACCGTGGTTATCTGATCGTTCCCAAATAAGCGCAATTTTAATTGTATAATCTGCAACTGAAGTTTCTTGTGCATCTGCCGTGTTTGTACATAGTGGATGTTTTTAATTGTTTGTAGTGTTCTGAGAGTGTTGCATTCCAGTGAATGTCAGAATATGTGTTGCATTCTAAGGCCTAGATTTGGAGTTTGGCGGTAGAAGGGCTGTTAACGCTCCGCGGGCTTTTTTCTGGCCGCACCATAAATTTAACTCTGGTATCGCGAGTTCAAACAAATGCTGCGTTAGGCTCCAAAAAAGGAGGAAGACTTTGGAGCCTCTTCTGGACCTCTTCAGCCACCGGATGATGGATCGCCAACCCCCGCTTGGGTTGGATGAAGATGTTGTAGCCAGGACGGATCGGTGATACCTGGATGGTGAAGACAAGGTAGGAAGATCTTCAGGGGCTTAGTGTTAGGTTTATTTAAGGGGGGTTTGGGTTAGATTAGGGGTATGTGGGTGATGGGTTGTAATGTTGGGGGGGGGGTATTGTATGTTTTTTTTTACAGGCAAAAGAGCTGAACTTCTTGGGGCATGCCCCGCAAAGGGCCCTGTTCAGGGCTGGTAAGGTAAAAGAGCTTTTAACTTTTTTAATTTAGAATAGGGTAGGGAATTTTTTATTTTGGGGGGCTTTGTTATTTTATTAGGGGGCTTAGAGTAGGTGTAATTAGTTTAAAATTGTTGTAATATTTTTCTTATGTTTGTAAATATTTTTTTATTTTTTGTAACTTAGTTCTTTTTTATTTTTTGTACTTTAGCTAGTTTATTTAATTGTATTTATTTGTAGGAATTGTGTTTAATTAATTTATTGATAGTGTAGTGTTAGGTTAATTGTAGGTAATTGTAGGTAGTTTATTTAATTAATTTATTGATAGGGTAGTGTTAGGTTTAATTATATCTTAGGTTAGGATTTATTTTACAGGTAAATTTGTTATTATTTTAACTAGGTAACTATTAAATAGCTATTGTACCTGGTTAAAATAATTACCAAGTTGCCTGTAAAATAAATATTAATCCTAAAATAGCTACAATATAATTATAATTTATATTGTAGCTATATTAGGATTTATTTTACAGGTAAGTATTTAGCTTTAAATAGGAATAATTTATTTAATAAGAGTTAATTTATTTCGTTAGATGTAAATTATATTTAACTTAGGGGGGTGTTAGTGTTAGGGTTAGACTTAGCTTTAGGGGTTAATCCATTTATTATAGTAGCGGTGAGCTCCGGTCGTCAGATTAGGGGTTAATAATTGAAGTTAGGTGTCAGCGATGTTAGGGAGGGCAGATTAGGGGTTAATACTATTTATGATAGGGTTAGTGAGGCGGATTAGGGGTTAATAACTTTATTATAGTAGCGGTGCGGTCCGCTCAGCAGATTAGGGGTTAATAAGTGTAGGTAGGTGGCGGCGACGTTGTGGGGGGCAGATTAGGGGTTAATAAATATAATCTAGGGGTCGGCGGTGTTAGGGGCAGCAGATTAGGGGTACATAAGGATAACGTAGGTGGCGGCGCTTTGCGGTTGGCAGATTAGGGGTTAATTATTGTAAGTAGCTGGCGGCGACGTTGTGGGGGGCAGGTTAGGGGTTAATAAATATAATACAGGGGTCGGCGGGGTTAGGGGCAGCAGATTAGGGGTACATAAGTATAACGTAGTTGGCGGTCGGCAGATTAGGGGTTAAAAAAATTTAATCGAGTGGCGGCGATGTGGGGGGAGCTCGGTTTTGGGGTACATAGGTAGTTTATGGGTGTTAGTGTACTTTAGGGTACAGTAGTTAAGAGCTTTATGAACCGGCGTTAGCCCAGAAAGCTCTTAACTCCTGCTATTTTCAGGCGGCTGGAGTTTTGTCGTTAGAGCTCTACCGCTCACTTCAGAAACGACTCTAAATACCGGCGTTAGGAAGATCCCATTGAAAAGATAGGATACGCAATTGACGTAAGGGGATCTGCGGTATGGAAAAGTCGCGGCTGAAAAGTGAGCGTTAGACCCTTTAATCACTGACTCCAAATACCAGCGGGCGGCCAAAACCAGCGTTAGGAGCCTCTAACGCTGGTTTTGACGGCTACCGCTGAACTCCAAATCTAGGCCTAAGTTAATTGTGGTTGTTTGAAATTTGTGTCAGCAGCTAATGTTTTGTTTTGTGAAAGACAAGAACAATTGGTTTTCAATGTTTGTTTGGTATGTTTTTCTCTTTTGTGACTACGTGTGGAAGCGTGCTGTATGGACAGCATATTGAATTGTGAAGTGTATTTCATTTTTGCTTGCTATTGAGAATTGTCTCTGCATGAGTGGAGTGCATGATTTGTCGTTTAGTTTCTTGTTATCTTGTGTTTGCGTGTCACATGAGATGTTTCACGCAAACATGGGGGAAGTATTGATGAGTATTGATGAATATCTTTATGTAATGGGGGTGATTGTTTTTAGGAGGTGAACCTAAAACGTTTTGAATCTCCTCGTACAATGTTATTGTCTAACCACCAGCTGTGCCCTAAATTTCCTTGTCTTACCCCTATGCAGGATGCACTACGTCCCTAGGATTGTCTAGAACTTTCCTTCATTGGGAATCTGGCCACGAAAAAGCATCTACCTTGCTGGCCACCCCGGTCGTAGCCTGTACACCCACACCCCACTCCTTTTTTTCCTTTTTTTTCCCTCCCTGGTGGATTAGATCTTTTTATTGTCTTTCTGTGTTTTATTTTGCTCTCATATTTCAGATGCCTAAAATGTTTTATTTTTCTATTTGGTTCTTAACATATTTGTATTTGCAGGATGAGAGTATGCTGTCTTCAGAGATTGAAACACACTAACTGAATTATTTTTGAGTTTCCATATTTAGGTAAAATCTGTACAGGCAAAATTCCATAAGTGCACTCTTCAAAAGATTAAAGATTGAAAGCAAGTAAACCTTTAAAGAAAGAAAAGATGAAGATGAAAGACCTTTTGTCAAGCTTGTTTTAACCACCATACTGCAGTAAAAAAAGTTGCTGAACTATCTTTGGATCCATTCTTGCTTTGCATGCTGGTACCAGCCCCAGAACTGGACTCTGGGTAATCCATGACTGTTTCCTCTGATGTGTGTCTTCAGGACATAAAGACTATCCTTCTCTGGACTGAGCCTTACCGCTCGATATGGAGGTCCTGTTATGCTGTTACAGGGTCAACCAATTAAATTAGGGGAGTATTGTTTTAACTCAATTCCTTATATTGCTTGTTTTGTATTCTCTTGTATTTGTTTTATTTTTATTGATCATATTGGGTATAAGACATCATATGCTTCATTGGTATTAGTGCACATGGTAGTTTATGTGCTTAACAAAGTAACCCTTTAGATAAATTTAACTGTGAACTTCGCAGTATTGTACTCTATTGAATGGCCCACTGAGTATAGAAAATAGATTTAAGGAAAATGCTGCAACATAGAATAATATTTTAGACCCTTCACCCTTTAGAACATAAGGAGGACACGTCTAAGCTAGAAGTTTATAGTAAATATACAGAGAAATGTTTGTTCAGGGAATAGCATAATTATAGTTTATGAAAGCAAATGTATTTTTCCCTTTTATTAATTAGTATGGTATCTGCAAAGTGAATTTGGTCATTCCTGATGTTTGTCAAAGAGAGTAATTCTTACCATAAAGATGTGTTTACCTTCAAAAGAACTTGTAGTTTTAAATGATGTTCTGTTTGTATGCTTTCCTCATACAGGAGTGTGAGAGAATTTAGGTTGGAGAATTATAAACATTATAGATAGCAGCCATCCAGAATAAAGCAACACAAGGTTCTTTTATTTTTAGAAGTTCAAAGTGACAGTGTAAAGAAATTCATTTATTTTCATTGACTGTTTTCTTTTTTTCCATTCTTACTACAGGGCAGGCCTTAGCATAAGTTTTAGCATAACCATTCAGGCCCTTGATGAAGTCTGACAGGTTTTCACTTGCGTAGTATTCATGAAGTAACATTTAAAAGTGTATAGAGAAGTTGTAAATTATTCTCTGAGAAATATCAATGTATTTAGTTTGTATTATATATCAACAATGTTTTGTTTGATTTTAAATGACATAGGATGACAGTGACGTTTTATTTGGACATAATTGTGATTGTATTGTGGTGTGTACTCATCCTGTACTGTTTCTGTTTGCTTCCTAGACTCCCTGTGACTCGAGTGTTTGCTTGCCATGGGTATCCACTGGTTGCCTTGTCTACCCCATGAACAAACCATCAGATTTCCAGTATCTCCCTGCGGAAGAACCGTGGATAAGCACCCCTACTGCAAATGAATTATTGGAGAACTGTATTATAGCAAAGTGTCAAGGTGCAGCGCTCTCAAATGGACAAAGACTGTTCTTAAAGTGATCAGAGGCCACCTAGAGACAGTTGTGCTGTTGCTATGTCATGCTTTACTGTGGAAAAGGAACTGTTGGACATATTGGGGGGTGCTAGCAATGCAGGTGGAGAAATAAACGATGCAGCGTTGTTTGGGGGTAGATGGGGGGGCTGGTTGGGTCTCTGTGCCGGTAGACCGGTAGTTTTGGGAAGGCTGGAAGATAGATGGAAGGTATTGGAGGGACTGTACCTATATGCAGTGACAATTACCCTATAAAAGTATATCACGACATGCAAATATTTTTCTCTTCAGTATTCTCACAGAGTTCTGTTACCATAATATAAGGCTTTACTAATTTCCTATGCCTGTCTATTTTTATGCTATTCTGTTAGAATAAAAGGATGGTATGTTAGGGTTAATATGAACCTGACGGCAGCCATCTTGTTTCTCGCAGCCATTTTGTAATGAATAGACTTTATTATACTGGGTTATTATGTAGTGAGAACTATATGCATGTTATGATAGTTTCCTTAGCTGTTCGGCCTTGCCAATGTACTCTGGCCCTACGCCCAGAAATAAGATAGAATAAGATAATGTAAATAAGATGGTTCAGAAACCTTGCTGTCTCCGCAGAAGTTAGCCTGTTATGACTATGTAATTATTGTTATGAGAAACTCATGTTCCAGTTTTTCCTTGTATTTTGCTCTGTATAACTGTGTAAGATGACGCGGTCCTAACGTGTCATCCCCTTAACCCTGTATGTTACTATAAGAAAGGCTTGCACTGTGCAATAAACAGAATTGGCTTTCGATCATAATGCTGCGTGGTCTGAGTCATTCTAAGGGGCCCTTATCAGATAATCTACATATGCCTCAGGTGGTACACTGGCCCCGTGGCTTTGGCCTGACCTGACACTTACCCCCCTGGGGGGACACCTAACAGGGACCCTAGAACCTTTGTGAAAATTCTGGGAGCAGTGGCTAACCCGAATGGAAGAGCCACGAACTGGTAATGCTTGTCTAGAAAAGCGAACCTGAGAAACTGATGATGATCTTTGTGGATAGGAATATGCAGGTACGCATCCTTTAGATCCACGGTAGTAATATATTGACCTTCCTGGATCATTCCAGGATTGGTCTGAAAGTTCCTTCTTTTTTGGGAACCACAAACAGGTTTGAGTAAAAACCCAGTCCTTTTTCTGCAATTGGAACTGGGTATCACTCCCATCGTATGTAGATCTTCTACACAGCGTAAGAACGCCTCTTTCTTTGTCTGGTCTGTAGACAGACGAGAAATGTGGAACCTTCCCCTTGGAGGGGCGTCCTTGAATTCTAGAAGATATCCCTGGGAAACAATCTCTAATGCCCAGGGATCGTGAACATCTCTTGCCGAGGCCTGAGCGAAGAGAGAGAGTCTGCCCCCTACTAGATCCGGTCCCGGATCGGGGGCTACCCCTTCATGCTGTCTTGGTAGCAGCTGCTTTTTGGCCTGTTTACCCTTGTTCCAGCCCTTGTAAGGCTTCCAGGTTGCCTTGGGCTGTGAAGCGTTACCCTCTTGCTTTGCAGCTGTAGAGGCTGAAGCGGGACCGCTCCTGAAATTACGAAAGGAACGAAAATTAGCTTTGTTTTTAGCCTTAAAGGGCTTGTCCTGAGGGAGAGCATGGCCCTTTCCCCCGGTGATTTCTGAAATAATCTCTTTCAATTCTGGCCTGAAAAGGGTCTTTCCTTTGAAAGGGATATTTAATAATTTGGATTTTGACGACACATCGGCCGACCATGACTTGAGCCAGAGCGCTCTGCGCGCCATAATGGCGAAACCTGAAATTTTTGCCGCTAACTTAGCTAATTGCAAAGCGGCATCTGTGATAAAAGAATTAGCCAGCCTTAGAGCCTTAATTCTATCCATAATTTCGTCGTATGAGGTCTCCCTCTGGAGCGAATCCTCCAGCGCCTCAAACCAGAAAGCAGCTGCAGTAGTTACAGGAATAATGCAGGCAATAGGTTGGAGAAGAAAACCTTGTTGAACAAAAATTTTCTTAAGTAAACCCTCTAACTTTTTATCCATAGGGTCTTTAAAAGCACAGCTGTCTTCAATTTGTATGGTTGTGCGTTTAGCAAGCGAAGAAACAGCCCCCTCTACGTTAGGGACCGTCTGCCACGAGTCCCGCATGGGGTCAGTTATGGGGAACATTTTCTTAAAGATAGGGGGGGGGAACAAAAGGGACACCTGGTCTATCCCACTCCCTAGTAACAATATCCGCAACCCTCTTAGGGACCGGAAACGCATCAGTGTATACAGGGACCTCTAGATACTTGTCCATTTTACACAATTTCTCTGGGACCACCATAGGGTCACAATCATCCAGAGTAGCTAATACCTCCCTGAGCAATACGCGGAGGTGTTCTAATTTAAATTTAAACGCTAATGTATCTGAATCTGCCTGATGAGAAACCTTTCCTGAATCGGAAATTTCTCCCTCAGACATCAAGTCCCTCACTCCCACTTCAGAGCGTTGTGAGGGTACATCAGATAAGGCTACCAAAGCTTCAGATTGCTCATAATCTGTCCTTAAAACAGAGCTATCGCGCTTTGCAGGAAAAACTGGCAGTTTAGATAGGAAGGCCGCAAGGGAGTTATCCATGACTGCCGCTAGTTGTTGCAATGTAATAGGGGCAGACGCACTAGAGGTACTAGGCATCACTTGAGCGGGCGTAACTGGTTGTGACACATGGGGAGAGGTAGACGGACTATCCTCATTACCTTCAGTCTGAAAATCATCTAGGGCCACACTTTTAAGTGCAACAATATGATCTTTAAAGTGTATAGACACATTAGTGCAATTGGGACACATTCTGAGAGGGGGTTCCACCATGGCTTCTAAACACATTGAACAAGGATTTTCCTTGGTCTCAGACATGTTTAACAGACTAGTAATATGTACAAACAGGCTTAGAAATCACTTTAAACAAGTAAAATACACAATTTGAAAAAAACGTTACTGTGCCTTTAAGAGATAAAAAGAGCAAACAATTTTACAAAACAGTGAAAAATGCATCAATCCTTTTAAAATTTTCACAGTATGTACCTAAAGCCTTAATAAGATTGCACCACAAGTTGCAAAACGATTAACCCCTTAATGCCCAAACCGGAGCAGCCTAAGGCCAGCAACCGGTTAAATTACTACAGCACCTTGCCACAGCATACTGCTGTGGCCCTACCTGCCCTTAGGGATCAGTTTTGGGGGAATAAAGCTTCTTTTTGGCCTTCAAACAGCAGCAGGACCCTCCATGTGAAGCAGCATGAACTTGTCTTTTAATTCTAACTGCGCATCTGAGGCGCGAAATTTGGCCCCTCCCACTCCGGAGCTATGAGGCCTACAAAAATCACTTCTTAGTGAATACATTTTAGCCATGTGGGTAATAACCCCAGAAAGAACTCAAAAGTGCTTTAAAAGTGTCTCCTAACGAGTATTTCTTAAGTAAAATAATCGATTGCCCTGAGTTAGTGTCAACCAGCATAATTAGCCCTGTTATGTAAGCATTCAATTCTTTACTAAGTCTCAGAACATAGCTTACCCTCCCCACATGGGGATATTGTCAGTCTTCTCTAGAAATAAATGACTGAACATACCTCATTGCAGTCAAGCCTACAAACTGTTCCCCCCAACTGAAGTTTTCTGGTACTCCTCAGTCCTGTGTGGGAACAGCAATGGATTTTAGTTACAACATGCTAAAATCATCTTCCTCTCAGCAGAATTCTTCATCTTTTTTCTGCCAGAGAGTAAATAGTACAAACCGGTACCATTTAAAAATAACAAACTTTTGATTGAAGATAATAAAACTACAATTCTAACATCACATTCACTTTACCCTCCCGTAGAGAGACCCTAGTGCTTAGAGCCGGCAAAGAGAATGACTGGGGGGTGGAGCTAGAGGGGGAGCTATATGGACAGCTCTGCTGTGTGCTCTCTTTGCCACTTCCTGTAGGGAATGAGAATATCCCACAAGTAAAGGATGAATCCGTGGACTGGATACACCTTGCAAGAGAAACATATGTTATATACAAAATAGTTTAAATTGTGCAACATTATAGCGTAAACACCTTTTGTATGCAGGGCTTTTGCAATGCAGTACTTAATTGGTTGAAATATACTGTTTATATATAAAACATATTTCAATGTCTCTTTATACACTGACAATCATGATGACAAAAGTGATTGTGAAAATAAGGCTAATCAGACCAGTATAACCTAAGTGATAAAGCAAATAACGAGTAGGAATGCCATGTTCACAGTGTTCAGTGATTCAACTTAAACAGACACTGTACTATAACTTTTTCTACCCCTTAATGTGTTCCAAATGGCTTGTTATACCTGCTGTAGAGTATTAAATATATGTGAAATTGTTCCTTCATGTTTACTTTGGCATTTGAAATAGCTGTTTTTGCTAATTAAAACCATCACCTATTGTTCTCATGGATATTCCCTTTTAAATGGTCTGAATACCTGCATGTAAAGCAGACCTGTTTATTTTATCTCTATCTAGACACACAGCCCAATAGTTAGATATTGAAATGCTAATTATGGCTGTGTGGGTGAAAGAGCACAACCAGCTATTGCAAATACAAAAACCACTCTCCAACCCCCACTAATGTTTACATAGCTTTTCTACAGAGAATACATCTATATTTATATTTTCAGTATAGGTGGTGGTATATTTGAAACACAGCTATTTCAAATAAATAATAAAGGTAAATGAGCTGTTAGCAAAATATTAAATACACTCTAGCAGGTAAAATTGACCACTGTGAACAAATTAAAGGGGAAACAATTTTAGTGTGCAATGTCTCTTTTAGAACTCTGTTTTGATTTTTTAATCCTCCAAGTGGCAGCTACATTTATAAAGTGCTACATGACAGTCTTTTACATATATACGGAGGCAGCTTTCCTCAATATGCCAGCCAAGAGGACAAATACCTGTCCTATCTGTGTTACTGGCAGCCACAGGGGTGAGAATAAAACCACTGCACCCTTTGTTGATAAAAGCCAGGTTGGTTAAATCACTGCATTGTATGTCCTATTGTAGAAGCAGCAAGGGTAATGTCACTGCTTTGGATTATAAGCAACCAAGAGAAAAAAATCTCTACTAAAATATGCATGATATTCAAGGACACTGTCTAGAATATAGTATAATATAGATATATAGAGTATATGGCAGTTTACCACAAGTCTGACAAAAAAAGTAGTTTTTTTACAAAGAGAAATTATAATAAGTTTAAAAATGCCTCCTTTGGACGGATCAAAGAAAATGTATTATGTTTCTCTAAAGTATTTATTTAACCTCTTAACGACAGCTGACATACCTTGTACATCGGCTGTCATTTTCACATAAGGTGATAAATAGCACGACTCTTGCCGACAAGATCAAACTACTGCCAAATGCCTCCTGGAGGGAGCCAAGTTGTAAAAATTCATCATGTCACTTTCGGTGAGACCCGCACTATAACCGGGCTAAAAAACCTTTAAGGACACATAAAGCGACATGCAGGGTATGTCTGTGCCATTAAGGGGTTAATAAATGCATATGAAATTAATTGCAAAAGGTTGGAAGACAAAATACATTTTGTATATACATTTAAAATTGTCATTTTGTTTTGCAGTCCAGGGACATATTGCTTAAAAAGCCTCTTGAGTCTTGTTTATCTTGTTTCCTGCATATCGCTAACCAATCACAGTGCAGCATTTGATAGGGTAAGGGTTCTGAATTCTCTTTATATTTAAAGTATAGGAAAGAAGGCAAATAAATAATGAAAATACATTGCAAAGTGTGTTCACTGTGAGCAATTACACATTTTATAGTGGATAACATGTGGGGGCCGATTTATTAAAGTGCGGACGGACATACCCTGTCGGCATTTATCATTGCACCAGCAGTTCTAGTGAACTGCTTGTGCAATGCCGCCCCCTGCAGATTCGCGGCCAATCAGCCACTAGCAAGGGGTGTCAACCAGCCCGATCGTATAGGATCGGCCGGATTAAAGACCGCGGCCTCAGAGGCAGCGGATCAGTTATGAAGCATCAGTCTTTAGACCGCTGCTTCCTGCGAGCCTGAAGGCTTGCATGGAAACAGGGGCATCAAGCTCCATTCGGAGATTGATAAGTAGACCCCTATGTCTGAACTACAAATGAGTAGTAGATTTTTTTCTGACAAGTTTCAAAGTTATGTCTATTTCCACTCCTCCTGTATCATGTGACAGCCATCAGCCAATCACAAATTTATATATGCATATTTTGTGAATTCTTGCACATGCTCAAAAAGTATAAATATAAAAAGACTGTGCACATTTTGTTAATAGAAGTAAATTAGAAAGTTGTTTAAAATTGCATTTTGTATCTGAATCATGAAAGTTTAATTTTGTCTTGATTGTGTCCCTTTAAATGAACATAACAGAATATAGAGGATGTGTAGTTTCTGCTATAATTACAGATTAAAGTACTTTAAAGTGAAATAAAAAGTGCAAAAAGAAAATGCTATAAAGTGTTAGAGATCCAGTGCAGTAATAAATGAATACACGTGGTCAGCCAATGACAAGATGCATATGTAGCCACATAAATGCCCCTGAGCCTACCTAAATATGCATTTTTACAAAGGATACCAGGGGAAGTACATTTGATAAAAGAAGTACATTTTATGTCTTATAAATTTGCATTCTCTGGGGCCGATTTATCAATGTCTGTTCAACATGATACGCTGTAGCGTATCATGTCCAACAAACATCGCTGAATGCCAACAGCATTCGCTGAACTGCTTGTTCAATGCCGCCCCTTGCAGATTCACGGCCAATCGGCCGCTAGCAGGGGGTGTCAATCAACCCGATCGTATCTCATCGGGTTGATTGCTGCCCGCCGCTCAGAGGCGGCAGACCAGTTAAGGAGCAGCGGTCTTAAGACCGCTGCTTCATAACTGCTGTTTCCATCAAGCCTGAAGGGTTGCGCAGAAACAGGGGCATCAGGGGCCTTTCGGCCCTTGATAAATCGCCCCATTATCTGAAACATGAAACAATCTTTTATTTTTATGTCCCTTTAATGTGTTGATCACGTTCCTTTATGCTGCATTACAAACAAGCTCGCAGCCACCGGATGTCACACACAAACAAGCACATAATAAACACATCATCCTAAAATACATGCACAAAATTATTTTCTCCAAGAAATTTCTATTTATAAACCTGGAACACACAGCACATCAGGTCAACTACATACCAGTACATTAGAAGCTCTTAAAGGGACATCGACTGAACTCCTTTCTGGTCATGATGTACTCCATTTATTATATTAGTAACTACACATTAATTATGAATATTATGATTACATATAAAGAAAACAAAGAAATAAAACATTTAGATGTACAGTATATTGTAACGGCATATTGTGAGCCTTAAAACATTGGCTATTTTTACCTTTTAGATAACTGTTGGGTATAAAACATTGAAAATGGTTTAATAAAACCACAAACACGTTAATTACACATAGGGGGGAGATCTAATAAGCATCGGATGCTGCTTTCTCCACGCAAGGTTTTCGGCTCGCCGCCAGAAGTTAAAGGGACATTCCAGCCAAAATTGGAATTCACATGGATGCATTTCAGTTTTGAATATAAGCATTTTTGTAATATACATGTACTAGCAGTAATGCTTCTAATAAAAGCTATAGCAGTTTCAAAAGTGTATTTAACCCCTTAATGACCGGACCATTTTTCAATTTTCTTACCCTTAATGACAATGGCTATTTTTACATTTCTGCAGTGTTTGTGTTTAGCTGTAATTTTCCTCTTACTCGTTTACTGTACCCACACATATTATATACCGTTTTTCTCGCCATTAAATGGACTTTCTAAAGATACCATTATTTTCATCATATCTTATAATTTACTAAAAAAAAATGATAAAATATGAGGAAAAAATGGAAAAAAACACACTTTTTCTAACTTTGACCCCCAAAATCTGTTACACATCTACAATCACCAAAAAACACTGATGCTAAATAGTTTATAAATTTTGTCCTGAGTTTAGAAATACCCAATGTTTGCACGTTCTTTGCTTTTTTTGCAATTTATGGGGCAATAAATACAAGTAGCACTTTACTATTTCCAAACGACTTTTTTTCAAAATTAGCGCTAGTTTCTTTGGAACCCTGATATCTGTCAGGAATACCTGAATATCCCTTGACATGTATATATTTTGTTTTAGAAGACATCCCAAAGTATTGATCTAGGCCCATTTTGGTATATTTCATGCCACCATTTCACCGCCAAATGCAATAAAAAAAAAAAAAAGTTCACTTTTTCACAAATTTTGTCACAAACTTTAGGTTTCCCACTGAAATTATTTATAAACAGCTTCTGCAATTATGGCACAAATGGTTGTAAATTCTTCTCTGGGATCCCCTTTTTCAGAAATAACAGACTTATATGGCTTTGTGGTTGCGTTTTGGTAATTAGAAGGCCGCTAAATGCCGCTGTGCACCACACGTGTTTTATGTCCAGGAGTGAAGGGGTTAATTAGGGAGCTTGTAGGGAGCTTGTAGTGTTAATTTTAGCTTTAGTGTAGTGTAGTAGACAACCCCAAGTATTGATCTAGGCCCATTTTGGTATATTTTATGCCACCATTTCACCGCCAAATGCGAGCAAATAAAAAAAAAACTTTACATTTTTCACAATTTTAGGTTTCTCACTGAAATTATTTACAAACAGCTTGTGTTATTATGGCAGAAATTGTTGTAAAAGCTTCTCTGGGATCCCCTTTGTTCAGAAATAGCAGACTTATATGGCTTTGGTGTTGCTTTTTGGTAATTAGAAGGCCGCTAAATGCTGCTGTTCACCACACGTGAATTATGCCCAGCAGTGAAGGGGTTAAATTAGGTAGCTTGTAAGGAGCTTGCAGGGTTAATTTTAGAGATCAGCCTCCCACCTGACACATCCCACCCCCTGATCCCTCCCAAACAGCTCTCTTCCCTCCCCCACCCCACAATTGTTCCCGCCATCTTAAGTACTGGCAGAAAGTCTGCCAGTACTAAATAAAAGAGTTTTTTTTTTTTTTTTTTAAATAAAAATAATAAAATATTTTAGTTGTGATGAACCCCTGCCTTAGCCCCAACCTCCCTGATCCCCCCCTCCAGCTCTCTAACCCTCTCCCCTACCTAATTACCGCCATCTTGGGTACTGGCAATTTTAATTTTATTTTTAACTTTTATTTTTATTTTTAATTATTTCTGTAGTGTAGCAGCCCCCCCACAATACCCCCACCCCCTCCCCCTCCCAGATCCTTTTATATGGAAAAAAAAAAATTTAACTTATTTTCCCCCTTCCTAACTTCATTGGTGTCAGTGTGGCTAATGTGTGCACGTGCACATGCACGCGCGTCCACGTGCACACGCGTCCACGTGCACGACCTCGTGCACGCGCGCACACGCTCCCTCCTCCCACCCGGTCAAACGGCACCATTGGCACCATCGCTACCGTTGCAGAGAGGGCCACAGAGTGGCTCTCTCTGCATCGGAGGCTTGCAAAGGGGTACTGCAGGATGCCTCCATATCGAGGCATCACTGCAATACCCTCAGAGCTGCTGGAAGTGGTTGTGATCACTTCCAGCACTCTGTTAGACAACTGACGTACCAGGTACGTCTATTGTCATTAACTGCTTGTTAATGCATGACGTACCTGGTACGTCAGTTGTCATTAAGGGGTTAAGTATGCACCGTGCACCAGCATTTTAAACACAGCACTTGCTCAGAGAGCCTAAGGTGCTTGTACTATCTGGTAATCACTCAATTTGTTAATTGGTGACATGATACAAGCCCCATTGGTGCTCTGAGCAACAACAGTATTTAAAATGCTGGTGCACTGAGAATATATAGCTATGCTTCACATGCACGTGCAGAGAAAAATGTTAACACTAAAACACTGATAATTTTTACTAGAAGCATTTTTGTACGTGTATATTGCACATATGTTTCTATACAAGGGTGTAATTCATCTATGTGCATTTAAATTTTGACCTGAATGTCCCTTTAAGAAGCAGCTATCGTAAGCGGTCTTACGTGGATATACCAGTGTGAAAGTGCAATACACAAAGATCAGGCTTTGCACAGCTCTTACTGCATTGTTCTTTCACATTGATATATCCAGCGCCAAAACACGACGAATGTCACTGCCTGCAGGCTGCAGCCATATTGAGCATTAGTTTAGCAAATTAATATGGAATCACAAAATTTCGCTCATGCCTACGTGATTTTAGTTTTATCAGCTTTACAGCAATGGTAACAAATACAGTGTTCAGAAGAAGTTATTCTGTGCTTTTTATAAGACCTTGATTTTCCCAGGTGCCTGGGTATCATTGACTTCCTAAGATTGAGCCCGGCACCTAAAGTTTGTAGTTCTTGAGTCCTTACATTGGCGTCTTCCTCTGCTGAACAACCACCACCATATTTTTTAAAGGGACACTCAAGTCAAAATAAACTTTTATGATTCCGATAGAGCAGCAGTTTTAAGACACTTCAAATTTTGCACAGTCACTTTATATTCACACTTTCTGGGGAACAAGATCCTACTGTGCACAAGCTCACAGGGTAGATGTATACTAGTCTGTGATTGGCTGATGTCTGTCACATGATACAGGGGGCTGGAAAATGGGAGAAAAAATACATTTGTCAGAAAAAAATCTGCTTATTTAAAATTCAGAGTAAGTGCTATTGCATTGTCTTTTTATTATGCCCTTGTTAATTATGTAATTCTACTGCATTGAGTGGCCCTTTAAGTCTGCCAGCTACTATGGCATGCTGCCTAGTAATAAGTGTACTCATACACTACAACTCACATAGATGCCTTTTGTGAACTACATGCAAATGTTCAGTTAAAGTGAATGTAAAGTTTCATCAAGTAGTGCCCGGTTTTTAAAAATACTATTAAAAACAGGGGCACTTTCATTGATGAAACTTTACGTTGCAGAAATACTTACCTCTTCGTCTTGAAAGTCACTCAAGCCTGTCATAAGCCTCTTCCTACATCAGCAATGACGATTCCGGCATCCTCCAATCATGACTTCCCCCCCAGGGGAAGCATTGCCTAAAGCAACGCTGTGATTGGAGGAAGGCCGGACTCGTCAATTCTGATGTAGGAAGAAGCTTGCGACGGGCTGGCGAAGCGCTGGAACGGCTTTCAAGACGAAGAGGTAAGTATTTCTACAAATATGGTGCAATGTAAAGTTTCATCAATGAAAGTGCCCCTGTTTTTTTTAGTATTTTTTTTTTTAAAACCGGGCACTACTTGATGACATTTTACATTCACTTTAACAGGTAGAGGTCTCTCTTTGGTTGAGCAGCTGGAGGGGAGCAGTTAAGTTTAGATATAGCAACATGTTTTTGGAGTGCATCTTTATTTTAAGTGCTCAGCTCTAATTAAAGGGACAGTGTACACCCATACATACATACATATATACACATATAAACACATATATGCAAATATATACATACATATATATGTACTTTTGAGCCCTTCTCAATCAAATACCTTGAAACATGCAATATCATACAATATCCTTTTTATTCATTTTAATGTCTTTTGAATTGAAATACCTAAAATTATTTTTTTTTTAAATTTTAAAATATATATATATATATACTCTATATATAGATAGATATAGATCTATATTTTACAAAAAAAGAATCAGATATATTTACAAATATCTGTTTAAAAATAAAAAGAACATTTTCTTCTATGTGAAGAACATAGGAATGTAAAGTATTTCTAATGCACCTATGGCTTTAGCGCAGTTCATCTAGCGCAGTTCATCTAGCGCAGTGTCTATCTAATTTGGGTCTGGCTCCTAGATTTTGAACATATTTGTCATTCCCTGTCATACGGCTAGATTACGAGTGTTTGTCGGTAAGGCTGTGCGGGGCTGACGCTCCTTTTTTTCTTACCGCTCCCTTAAAGGGACAGTCAACACCAGATTTTTTGTTGTTTAAAAAGAAAGATAATCCCTTTATTACCCATTCCCCAGTTTTGCATAACCAACACAGTTATAATAATACACGTTTTACCTCT
Source organism: Bombina bombina (assembly GCF_027579735.1). Taxonomy (NCBI): domain Eukaryota; kingdom Metazoa; phylum Chordata; class Amphibia; order Anura; family Bombinatoridae; genus Bombina; species Bombina bombina. Next base: position 113,060,628 of record NC_069505.1, on the reverse strand, counting down.
GTAATTATCTTGTATCTAAGCTTCTGCTGACTGCCCCCTTATTTCAGTTCTTTTGACAGACGTGCAGTTTAGCCAATCAGTGCTTAGTCCTAGGTTACTTTACGTGCCTGAGCTCAATGTTATCTATATGAAACATGTGAACTAATGCCCTCTAGTGGTCAAAATGTATTCAGATTAGAGGCAGTCTTCAAGGTCTAAGAAATTAGCATATGAACCTCCTAGTTTTAGCTTTCAACTAAGAATACCAAGAGAACAAAGCAAAATTGGTGATAAAAGTAAATTGGGAAGTTGTTTAAAATTGCATGCCCTATTTAAAACATGAAAGTTTTTTTTGGACTTGACTGTCCCTTTAAGCCAACGCTGGTATTACGAGTTTTCTGCATGCCGGCGTTAGCCTCAGAAAAGTGAGCGTTGAGCAAAATTTAGCTCCACATCTCACCTCGATACCAGCATTGCTTACGGTAGCGGTAAGCTGGCAAAACGTGCTAGTGCACGATTTCCCCATAGGAAACAATGGGGCTGAGCTGGGTGAAAAAAAAACTAACACCTGCAAAAAAGCAGCGTTCAACTCCTAACGCAGCCCCATTGCTTCCTATGGGGAAATACATTTTATGTCTGCACCTAACACCCTAACATGAACCCCAAGTCTAAACACCCCTAATCTTACACTTATTAACCCCTAATCTGCCGCCCCCGCTATTGCTGACACCTACATTATAATTATTAACCCCTAATCTGCCGCTCCAGACACCGCCGCCACCTACATTATACTTATAAACCCCTAATCTGCTGCCCCCAACATCACCCAAAACACTACATTATAGTTATTAACCCCTAATCTGACCCCCCCCCAACGTTGCCGCAACTATATTAAATGTATTAACCCCTAATCTGCCGCCGCCAATGTCGCCACCACTATTATAAAGTTATTAACCCCTAAACCTAAGTCTAACCCAAACCCCCCCCCCAACTTAAATATAATTTAAATTAAACGAAATTAATTTAACATAATTAAATAAATTAATCCTATTTAAAACTAAATACTTAAAACTTAAAATACGATAAAATAAACCCTAAGCTAGCTGCAATATAACTAATAGTTACATTGAAGCTAGCTTAGGGTTTATATTTATTTTACAGGTAAGTTTGTATTTATTTTAACTAGGTACAATAGTTATTAAATAGTTATTAACTATTTAATAACTACCTAGCTAAAATAAGTACAAAATGACCTGTAAAATAAATCCTAACCTAAGTTACATCCTCTTCAAACGAAGTCCTAACCAAGAATGAAGATTCCTTTAAATGACGTCATCCAAGAGGGCGTCCCTTGAATTCCGATTGGCTGATAGAATCCTATCAGCCAATCGGAATTAAGGTAGGAAAAATCCTATTGGCTGATGCTATCAGCCAATCGGATTGAAGTTCAATCCGCTTAGCTAATGCTATCAGCCAATAGGATTGACTTTGCATTCTATTGGCTGATTGGAACAGCCAATAGAATGTGAGGTCAATCCTATTGGCTGATTACATCAGCTAATAGGATTTTTCCGACCTTAATTCCGATTGGCTGATAGGATTCTATCAGCCAATCAGAATTCAAGGGACGCCATCTTGGATGACGTCATTTAAAGGAACCTTCATTCTTCGTTAGGACTTCGTTTGAAGAGGATGCTCTGTGTCGGCTGGATTGAAGATGGACCCGCTCCGCTCCGGAAGGATGACGATAGAAGATGCCGTCTGGATGAAGATTTCTGCCGTCTGGAGGACCTCTTCTGCCCCGATCGGATGAAACTTCGGACCCTCTGGAGGACCACTTGTGCCCGGCTGGGTGAAGACAGCTCAAGCTAGGGTGATCTTCAGTGGGTTAGTGTTAGGTTTTTTTAAGGAAGGATTGGGTGGGTTTTAGAGTAGGGGTGTGTGGGTGGTGGGTTGTAATGTTGTGGGGGGTATTGTATTTTTTTTTACAGGTAAAAGAGCTGATTACTTTGGGGCAATGCCCCGCAAAAGGCCCTTTTAAGGGCTATTTGTAATTTAGTATAGGGTAGGGACATTTTTTTATTTTGGGGGGGCTTTTTTATTTTATTAGGGGGATTAGATTAGGTGTAATTAGTTTAACATTCTTGTAATTCTTTTTTTATTTTATGTAATTTAGTGTGTTTTTTTTTCTCGTAATTTAGTTTATTTCATTTAATTGTAATTAATTGTAGGTAGTTTAGGTAATTAGTTTAATGATAGTGTAGTGTTAAGTGTAATTGTAACTTAGGTTAGGATTTATTTTACAGGTAAATTTGTACTTATTTTAGCTAGGTAGTTATTAAATATTTAATAACTATTTAATAACTATTGTACCTAGTTAAAATAAATACAAAGTTGCCTGTAAAATAAATATAAATCCTAAGCTAGCTACAATGTAACTATTAGTTATATTGTAGCTAGCTTAGGGTTTATTTTATTGTGGTAAGTATTTAGTTTTAAATATGATTAATTTATTTAACTATGTTAAATTAATTTTGTTTAATTTAAATTATATTTAAGTTGGGGGGGGGGTTAGACAGGTTTAGGGATTAATAAATGTATTAAAGTGGCGGCGATGTCCGGTCGGCAGATAAGGGGTTAATAATTGTAGGTAGGTGGCAGCGACATTGGGGGCGGCAGATTAGAGGTTAATAAATATAATGTAGGTGTCGGCGATGTTATGGGCAGCAGATTAGGGGTTCATAGGTATAATGTAGGTGGCGGCGATGTCCGGTCGGCAGATTAGGGGTTAAAAATTTTTATTTTAGTGTTTGCGATGTGGGGGGGGCCTCGGTTTAGGGGTTAATAGGTAGTTTATGGGTGTTAGTGTACTTGTTAGCACTTTAGTTAAGAGCTTTATGTTCCAGCGTTAGCCCATAAAACTCTTAACTACTGACTTTTAAATGCAGTAGGAGTCTGGACAGGAGAGCGTGTACCGCTCACTTCTTCCAAGACTCGTTATACCGGCGTTAGACAAATTCCATTAAAAAGATAGGATACGCAATTGACGTAAGGGGATTTGCGGTAGCCTCGAGTTGAGGAAGAAAAGTGAGCGGTACACCTGTACCTGTCAGACTCGTAATATCAGCGGGCGTTAAAAAGCAGCGTTGGGACCCCTTAACGCTGCTTTTTAAGGCTAACGCCAAACACGTAATCTAGGAGATAGTTTTTTAAATTTACAATTGGACATAATTGGGGCATGTACCCAAGCCATAGCAATTTGAGAAAGAAAAAGGAGGAAATATACAAATCAAAACCATTACTTTTATCTTTTTTTGCAGCCTGCTTGCTAATATTTTAGTTCTCCCACAGTAACATACCTGTAGTAGAGGGGGTTGACAAAAGTTCACTAAATTAAAGGGACATAAACCCCAAAGTTTTTTTTCCTTATTTAGATAGAAGATACAAATTTAAACAACTTTACAATGTATTTATATGATCAATTCTGCTTCATTCTCTTTGTATCCTTTGTTGAAGAAGCAGTAATGCACTCCTAGGAGCTAGCTAAACACATTGGGTGAGCCAATGACAAGAGATATATAAGTGCAGCCACCAATCAGCAGATAGCACCCAGTACTGTACTGCTGCTCATGAGCCTATCTAGCTATGCTTTTCAACAAATGATATCAAGGGGCCGATTTATCAATGTCTGTCCTCGATAAATGGTTGGGCCCAATAAAAACGTTCCCCATGGTGATACAACAACAGTTTGTATCGATCCTCAAGAAGACAAGGTTTTTTGAGAAGTGGATGCAATCTGTTAGACTACCTGTAGATTGGGTATAATCTCTAGATAGGACGACGGGGTGGATGGATTATTTTCCCTTTTTTTTTCTTCTTCTTTCTCCTTTGTTGTTGCTTGTTGTTTGTTGTTTGTTTGTTTTGTTTTGTGTTTGTGCTGTGTTTGTTTTTGAGTTTCTTTGTGTGTAGAAAAAATGTAAAAACACCCAACAGCATAAGATTACATGAATTAGATCGTTTGGTTATAATTTCTGATAGTTCTAAGGTCAGGGTTCAGAGGATGCTTTAATCTTAGATATTTTTTTTATAAATATCCTTTGGATAGACTGATAGATAAACCAGAGTGCAGGGGACAGTGTATATAGGGATTTTGCCTTTGGTATAGGGCTAATTAAAGGGAAAGTAGAAATGTTTGTATTCATTTATTTTTTCTCCTTTATGTATTTTTCCCTTCTTCCTGTGTTTTTGGATGGAATTTCGATAACTGCAAAAGGAGTGTATTGTCTATTATGTGCACCACACCCTGCAAGGTGAAATGATTATGTGAAACCAATGTAACATACTCCTGTTTATTGTTTCTTTTTTTTATTATTGTTATGCTGTTGGTCCATGAATAAAAAAATAAAATAAAAAAAAAAGTCTTTCCTACATGATACGCTTTAGGGTATCATGTCCGACAGACATCGCTGAATGCCGACAGCATACTCTGTCGGCATTTAACATTGCACAAGCAGTTCACCAGAACTGCTTGTGCAATGCCGCCCCCTGCAGATTTACAGCCAATTGGCCGCTAGCAGGGGGTGTCAATCAACCCGATCATATAGGATTGGGAGGATTACAAACCGCAGCCTCAGAGGCAGCGGACCAGTTGTAAAGCAGTGCTCTTAAGACCGCTGCTTCATAACTGCTGTTTCCGGCGAGCCTGAAGAGGGGCATCAGAGGCCATATACACGTGTGTGTGTGTATATACACTTTTGGTCTGATGAAAACGTGACAATAAACCACATCTGGGGTGAGATTACATATACGGCGCAGTCTTCAGGGCAAGCGCTGAAACCCGCGCCACCTGTAATTTCACCTCGCACATCAGGGTTTTATGTGCCGGGTTTATTTTTGGGAGCGGGTTAGACTTTTACGTGAGATTTTATATACTTTTTTATTTTCTTAGGCGCTGGCAGTTCATAAACTGCTGTAAGTCGGATAAAATAGCGATGTCCAAAAATGACCGTAAATAAAAATTTCTGGAGTCGCCAGTGACTTACGGCACTTTAGAAACTGCCGGCGGCTAAAAAAACAAAAAAATATATCATATCTCACGTAAAAGTCTAACCCGCTCCCAAAAATAAATCCGCCAACCCCAACATCACAAACTACCTAATAAAACTATTAACCCCTAATCCGCTAAACCCAAACAACGCAATAATGATAATAAATATATTAACCGCCTAAACCGCCAAAACCCACAACGCAAATAACTAATCACTAAGCCCCCTAACCTAACACCTCCTAAATTAACCCCATTTTACATACATTAAAATACTAAATTACAATTAAAATAAAAAAGCCTAACAAGTTTAAATTAAGAAAATAATAAACAAAATTATTAAAAATAAAAAAATTATACCCAATCCCTATGAAAATAAAAAAGTCCCCCCCAAATAAAAACACCCCCTAAAGGGCGTTTTGTAGGGCATTGCCCTAAGTTAAACAGCTCTTTTCTCTAAAAAAAATACTAAGTCCCCCCTCTAACAGTAAAACCGCCCCACCCACCAAACTCCCCAAAATAAAAAAAACCTAACACCCAAACATTTGTATGGGCATTGCCCTTAAAAGGGCATTCAGCTCTTTTGCTGCCCTTAAAAGGGCATTCAGCTCTTTTAAGATTGCCCAAATCCCTAATCTAAAAAATAAAAATAATAACAAATTTTTTAAAAAGGCTTAACTCTAACCCCCAGGTAGGTAGTCACGGTTGCTGAAGTCCGACGTTGAAGTCTTCTTCCATTCGGCAACCTCTTCTATCTTCATCCTGGACCACGGAACTGAAGACCGGCGACCGCGTAACCGTAACCATGGAGTGTGAAGGATCCTCTTCGTACGATCACCGATTAAATATGGCGTCCCTTGCATTCCTATTGGCTGATTTGATTCTTCAAATTCAAATCAGCCAATAGGATGAGAGCTACTGAAATTCTATTGGCTGTTCAAAATAATTTTTTATTTTTTTATTTTTTTAAATTAGGGATTTGTGCAATTTTAAAAGAGCTGAATGCCCTTTTAAGGGCAGTTAAAGAGCTATATGCCCTTTTAAGGGCAATGTCCATACAAATGCCCCTTTAGGGTAGTTTAGGATATTTTAGTGTTATTTTTTTGTATTTTTTTTTTTTACTTTTAGAGGGGGTCTTAGTATTTTTTTAAGGAAAAAAGCTGTTTAATTTAGGGCAATGCCCTACAAAACATAAATTATGCTTACCTGATAATTGCATTTCCATCTGTGGAAGAAGAGTTCACTGCTTCATTCATTACTTGTGGGAATTAAGAACCAGGCCACCAGGAGGAGGCAAAGACACCCCAGCCAAAGGCTTAAATACCTCCCCCACTCCCCTCATCCCCCAGTCATTCTGCCTTGGGAACAAGGAACAGTGGGAGAAATATCAGGGTATAAATGGTGCCAGAAGAATAATACTACATTTAGGTCCGCCCACCGGAGAACAGGTGGGAACAGTGGACTCTCCTCCAACAGATGGAAATTAAATTATCAAGTAAGCATAATTTATGTTTTCCATCTTAATGGGAGGAGTGTCCACTGCTTCATTGATTACTTGTGGTAACAAATGCCCAAGCTGTAGAGGACACTGAATGAAAAACATGGGAGGGAAAAGGAGGCAGACCCTAAACTGAGGGCACCACAGCCTGCAAAACCTTTCTCCCAAAAGCTGCTTCTGCCGAAGCAAAAACATCAAACTTGTAGAACTTTGAAAAAGTATGTAAGGAAGACCAAGTAGCCGCCTTACAAATCTGCTCCAGAGAAGCCTTATTCTTAAAGGTCCAAGAAGAGGCCACCACCCTAGTAGAGTGAGCCGTAATCCTCTGAGGAGGCTTATGTCCCGCAGTCTCATAGGCCAAACGGATAATGCTTCTCAAGCAAAAAAGACAGTGAAGTGGAAGAGGCCCTCTGCCCCCTGCGCTTCCCTGAATACACCACAAATAAAAACAAAGTCTGTCTGAAGTCCTTCGTGGACTGAAGATAAAACTTTAATGCCCGAACCACATCCAAATTATGAAGTAACCTTTCCTGAGATGATAAAGGGTTAGGACACAAGGAAGGAACTACTATTTCCTGATTGATGTTAAGATTCAACACAACCTTGGGAAGAAACCCCAATCCAGTGCAAAGAACAGCCTTATCAGCATGAAAAAACAAGTAAGGAAGCTCACATTGCAAAGCCGCTAGCTCTGAAACTTTGTGAGTTGATGCAATAGCCAGTTGGAATAGAGCCTTCCAGGAAAGAATCTTAATGTCAAGCGAATGCATAGGCTCAAACGGAGCCCTCTGCAAAATCTTAAGAACCAAGTTTAAGCTCCAAGGAGGAGCCGAATTTCTAAAGACTGGTCTGATCCTAACCAGAGCCTGAACAAAGGAATGAATTTCAGAAAGACCTGCAAGCTTCTTATGTAACAGCATTGATAAAGCTGAAATCTGTCCCTTTAAGGAACTGGCGGCAAGACCTTTATCTAGTCCATTCTGGAGAAAAGCATGAATCTTGCATACTCTAAAACTCTAACCTTGTGCCAGGGATATCCAAGTTCCTCACACCAGGATAAGTAGGTTCTCCACACCTTATGATAGATGCGACGTGTGACCGGTTTCCTGGCCTGGATGAGAGTATTGATCACTCTCTCAGAAAAACTTCTCTTGGCCAAGACTAGGCTTCAATCTCCACGCAGTCAGCCTCAGAAAATCGAGATTTTGGTGTAGAAATTGACCCTGAACCAGCAGATCTCTGCGACAGGGTAACCTCCAAGGAGGAGATGATGACATCCCCACCAGATTGGCAAACCACGTCCTCTGCAGCCACAATGGAGCAATCAGAATGGTCGAAGCTTGCTCCTGTTTGATGCGGGCCACCATTTGAAGAAGTAGTGGCAACGGTGGAAAAATGTAAATTTAGATTGAACTCCCAAGGCTCCGCTAAGGCATCTATCAGCTCTGCCTGGGGGTCCCTGGTCCATGACCCGTATCTGGGTAGCTTAAAGTTGAGTCTGGATGCCATGAGCTCTATTTCCGGCGTCCCCTATCTGTTACAGATCTCTGCAAACACCTCACGATGGAGAGACCATTCCCCTGGATGAAACGATTGTCTGCTGAGAAAATCTGCTTCCCAGTTGTCCACACCCGGAATGTGGATAACTGAGAGCGAACAGTTATGGGTCTCTGCCCATTCCAGAATCCGAGATACTTCCCTCATGGCTAGGGAGCTTCTCGTTCCCCCTGATGGTTTATGTAAGCCACGAGGTAACGTTGTCCGACTGGAATCTGATGAATTGGGACGACCCTAGGTGGGGCCAAGCCCTCAGAGCATTGAATATCGCTTAAAGTTCCAGAATATTTATTGGTAGGAGTCAACTCCTCTCGAGTCCACCTGCCCTGTGCCCTTCTGGCACCCCAAACAGCACCCCATCCTGATAAATTTGCGTCCGTGGACAAAATTTCCCAGGATGGTCTTAAGAAAGATGTCCCCGGGACAGCTGTCCTGGGCAGATCCACCAAGAGAGGGATTGCCTCACTCAGTTGTCAAGAGAAATCTGTTTGGATAGATCTGAGTGATCGCCGTTCCACTGTCTCAACATGCATAACTGAAGAGGTCTGAGATGGAACCTGGAGAATGGAATGACATCTATGCTGAATACCATGAACCCAATCACCTCCTTACACCTGGCCCAGATGTCCTTGAGGAGGTCTGAAGGGCAAGACAGTTGGACGCAATCTTGGAACGTCTCTGATCTGTCAAGAATATCTTCATAGATATGGAATCTATTATCGTACCCAGGAACGCCACCCTGTTGCTGGGGACCAGAGAACTCTTTCCTTCATTTATCTTCCATCCATGATATTTAAGGAGAAGAAGAGCCCTCGAGTGATCCTCCGCGAGACTGCAGGATGGAGCCTGAACCAGGATACTGTCCAGATAAGGAGCCACTTCAATACCTATGGCTCTTGCAACCATGAGCAGTGCTACCAGAACCTTCGTAAAGACTCTTGGGGCAGTCGCCAGACAGAATGGTAGGGCCACAAACTGATAGTGTTGGTCCAGAAATGCGAATATTAGGAACTTGAAGTGGTCCTTGTGGATTGGCATGTGAAGGTAAGCATCCTTCAAGTCTATTGTCGTCATAAATTGTCCCTCTTGAACTAGGGGCAGAATCGATCTGATCATCTCCATTTTGAACAATGGGACTGACAGAAACTTGTTTAGGCACTTTAGGTCCAAAATAGGGCGAAACGTGCCTTCCTTCTTTGGAACCACAAAAAGGTTTGAATAATACCCCAGACCTCTTTCTGCTAGAGGGACTGGAATGATAACTCTGAGAGAGGAGAGATCCCTCATGCAACCTAGGAAGGCGTCTCTTCTCTAGTCTTAAAGATAGGTTTGAAGGAGGAATCTGCCTCTGGGCAGATGAGTCTCGAATCCTATCCTGTAGCCCTGGGCTATGACCTCCAGAACCCAAGGGTCCTGAATGTCTCTTATCCAGTCCTCTATGAAAAGAGATAGTCTGCCCCCAACGCGATCCAGAGACGGATCGGGGGCCACACCTTCATGACGACTTTTGTCTCAGCGGGCTTGTTACTCTACTTGGACTTGTTCAAAGAGTGAACTGGTTTCCAAGATCCCTTGGACTGCTTTGTTTTTGCAGCAGGCTGCTGGCATTGAGACTTGTCCGAAGGAAAGGGACGTAAAGTAGACCCCTTAGGTTTATTCTTCTTATCCTGCGGTAGGAAAGCACCCTTGCCCCCCATGACCATGGATATGATGGAATCCAGACCTGGACCAAAGAGAACCTTCCCCTGAAACGTAAGTAATCTAGACTTGGAAGTCATGTCCACAGACCACGACTTTAACCACGGAGCCGTACAGGCTAGAACAGAAAAGCCTGATGTCTTGGCATTCAGGCGAATAATCTGCATATTTGCATTGCAGATGAACGAATGAGCTACCCTTAAGGCCTTAATTTGTTCCTGAATCTCTTTGAGGAGAGTCTTCACCACGACTATAGCTGACAGAGCGTCACACCAATAAGTAGCAGCTCCAGCCACTGCAGCGACTGTCGCTGCTGGTTGCAAAATGTTCCATCTTTAATTTAAAACCTGGCTCCGAAGGTCTAGATGTCACCGATTCTGACCCAGAAAGGGTGTCCTCCGAAGAGTCGGAGTCGCCTTTATCAGCGGATAATCGGACAGAGACACTGCTCAGCAAAATCTAGTGGCCAAAGGGCCCCTCCCGTGGGAGGATTAGTATCAGCCTGGGAAGCTACATGTGCAATCGGAGATGAATGTAGGGAACGCACCTCGTGGGACGCAGAACCCTCAGAGGTGGATGGCTCAGTTGCACTAAATATCGTATTCTTTTTAGATATTGCAATCTTATCAAAGCATGCGGAACAGAGTTGAGCAAGCGGATCAACCGGGACCTCCTCACAATAAACACATTTATTTGGTTTAATTAAAGAGGGAGTACTCTCTAACATATCAGAGTCCTCCATAGCTTGTGCCTTTATTACGGACTAGATATAAATTAAATGGCACCTTTATATCCCAATGGCCGGGGCACTCACCACCTCCTATGACCCGGACCACAGAGAAAACGCTTTGTCTCCTGCAACCAACGGTCAAGAAAGAGGAAGTTGAAGAGGCCACACCCGGTCACATGGAGCGCCATGCAGGAACCGCCCCTGCACTAAAGAGAAAATGCACCAAAAAAAGGCCACGCCAATATCTCTCAAAAAACCTAACTGTTCGCACAATGACAGAGCTTCATCTCCCACATTATTTTGGGGGAGGCTTTTTTTATTTTCGTAGGGTTTAGGTATAATTTTTTTATTTTTGATAATTTTGTTTATTATTTTCTGTAATGTTAGAACTTTTTATTTTCTGTAATTTTAGCTTAATTTAAACTTATTTTTTTTAATTAAAGTTTCAAAAGAGCTTTATTTAGATCAACTGAGCATACACGTCATAAATTGAATGTACATAACATACATCAAGAATGTTACAATATAAGATATCCTCAAAGTAACCCATTAATAAGATCACATTCTTTAGTTCAGTATATGTCTTGCTTGATCCCAATTTTTAACAATATAGACATCTCTCTTTAACAAAATTACGTATGAACGGTATTGGGCATATATAGAAATAAAGGGGAGACTGGGGGTAAAGAAAGCAAATAATTATAATGTTCTAAACAATATAAGATAGATATATTGAAAAGTCTCTGACTGGACCATGCGCCCACAGAACATATTGACAGCAATTATACAAGGCAGTACCCTTTGTTGTAAATATGAGTTTAGCAGGGAACTCAATTATACTGATCCAACAGTTTAAATTTATTTCAATGTGCCATAAGGAGGGCTTGTAACTGACTATGTTTAATGAGTGGAAGATAGATATACCATGTTGTTACAATGATTAATTTCAATGTCCATACGCGATAAGTATGGTGTTCTATGGTACATTGCAAAACAGTTTTGGTAGAAATAAGGCTAAGACACAAAGGTATTCATGGTATATTAGGGTGCAATACAGTGTAGTGAATGTTGCACACTATCGATATCAATTATCATACCTTAGTCACTCAAAGGTCATGATGGTGTTGTTACAGTGATTTTATATATATTTATAAATATAGTGATTCTATATTTAGGCTATGTAAGCTGCAATGTTAGATTAGCTTAAACATTAGTTCTAGTTCCACGTATGAATTAACTATGTGCTCTCATAAGCCAGAACGCTAGGGGCATTGTCATCATGCTGTGCATTAAGTTTTCTGATTATCTTTAGTTGATTTATGCTCAACTTAAGTTTTTCTTGATGTTAGCTCCCTCATGACTACGGCCGCTAGCCACCGAGGAGAGATACACATTATATAAAACATGCTTGCAGCAGTGACAGGAGGTGTATAAAAGTTAGCATCCGACTTACAAGCAATCCCCATTCAAAGCAGGTAGTGGAGCCAGTGAGATATAAAAATTACAGTAGCTTGTAATGCAAAGTGGTGTTAAATGGTTATCACTAACTCAAGCAGATTGATAAAGCTATGTATAAGGGCACTGAGGAATCAGAGTCAATAAACGAGTTATACTAAAAGATGGGTTCCTCACAGTGCCCTGCTCAAAAAAGAATCCTTATAGCTCCTTAGATTCAAGATACCTAGTATATCTTGAGAGTAAGATCTATGTGGGTTGTAGGTTCTAAGAAGCGCCTCCAGGTGGGCAAGGGATTAACTAACAGTGTGTCCCGTGGACATGGAATCTAAAATATGGTAGTGTATACAATGCTTGGGTCTGCAAATATGATAAATAAATATCTTAAAGTATTAATTGCAATGCTATAGGTGTACAAATGTGATAAATATCTTTAATTATTTATTACACTTCACAGTTATAGCAAAAAGGAAAAACACTTGACCGGTTTAAAAATCTCTAGCATAAAACACTCATGGATCCATGTATTAATAAAAACATATATAAACAAGTTAAAAACATATAACAAAAATTTATTTGTCCTACTTTTGATTCACCATAACCTTTTGGATAACAGTATCACTTCATAGGATATTATTATTTTTGTTTTGTTTTCTCAATTGTCTATTTTGACTATTTTCCATATTAGGACTATTTTTTCACTATTTACACAATTGCCACATTTTTTGTTTTTGTGAATTGATTTTTATATTTTTTTATTCACCTGAACAGAGGACCTTAACATTTTTATACACAGCGTTTTTTTCATTTGGATTGAGTTACTTCACTGAGACTTTGTCTGTTTGCCACAGGAGACCCCCTTTTTTTACACATGTGTGGACACACACCTATTATTGTATAAATATCTTGGATAGAGGTTATTCTATTACCTCTATATCTAACAGCTGTATATCTTATAACAATCTGACTGATTCTACATTTGTATGTGTTTTGTTATATGTTTTTAACTTGTTTATATATGTTTTTATTAATACATGGATCCATGAGTGTTTTATGCTAGAGATTTTTAAACCGGTCAAGTGTTTTTCCTTTTTGCTATAACTGTGAAGTGTAATAAATAATTAAAGATATTTATCACATTTGTACACCTAATGCATTGCAATTAATACTTTAAGATATTTATTTATCATATTTGCAGACCCAAGCATTGTATACACTACCATATTTTAGATTCCATGTCCACGGGACACACTGTTAGTTAATCCTTTGCCCACCTGGAGGTGCTTCTTAGAACCTACAACCCTCAAACTAGTTATGCCAGTGGCCTCATTTAATATCTAATGGTGTTAGGTCGGGCTGCCTCCTATCCTCACATTAAGACTGGGAGATATGTTATACTACATTTGTATCCACTAATAAACATAATAAACAACATTTCTAACTGTTTAAAAGCATTAAAAACATAACTACAAGGAAAAAACATAAATTATGCTTACCTGATAATTTTCTTTTCTTTTCCACAACTGCATTCATTACTTTTGGGAATTCAGAACCTGGCCACCAGGAAGAGGCAAAGACACCCCAGCCAAAGGCTTAAATACTCCTCCCACTTCCCTCATCCCCCAGTCATTCTGCAGAAGAACAGTAGAAGAAATATCAGGGTAAAAAGGTGCCAGAAGAACAAAAATAATGGCCGCCCCACATAAAAACACGGACGGGAGCTGTGGACTCTTTCCATCTGAAGAAAAGAAAATTATCAGGTAAGCATAATTTATATTTTTCTTCATAAATACAGGGAGTGCAGAATTATTAGGCAAGTTGTATTTTTGAGGATTAATTTTATTATTGAACAACAACCATGTTCTCAATTAACCCAAAAAACTCATTAATATCAAAGCTGAATAGTTTTGGAAGTAGTTTTTAGTTTGTTTTTAGTTATAGCTATTTTAGGGGGATATCTGTGTGTGCAGGTGACTATTACTGTGCATAATTATTAGGCAACTTAACAAAAAACAAATATATACCCATTTCAATTATTTATTTTTACCAGTGAAACCAATATAACATCTCAACATTCACAAATATACATTTCTGACATTCAAAAACAAAACAAATCAGTGACCAATATAGCCACCTTTCTTTGCAAGGACACTCAAAAGCCTGCCATCCATGGATTCTGTCAGTGTTTTGATCTGTTCACCATCAACATTGCGTGCAGCAGCAGCCACAGCCTCCCAGACACTGTTCAGAGAGGTGTACTGTTTTCCCTCCTTGTAAATCTCACATTTGATGATGGACCACAGGTTCTCAATGGGGTTCAGATCAGGTGAACAAGGAGGCCATGTCATTAGATTTTCTTCTTTTATACCCTTTCTTGCCAGCCACGCTGTGGAGTACTTGGACGCGTGTGATGGAGCATTGTCCTGCATGAAAATCATGTTTTCTTGAAGGATGCAGACTTCTTCCTGTACCACTGCTTGAAGAAGGTGTCTTCCAGAAACTGGCAGTAGGACTGGGAGTTGAGCTTGACTCCATCCTCAACCCGAAAAGGCCCCACAAGCTCATCTTTGATGATACCAGCCCAAACCAGTACTCCACCTCCACCTTGCTGGCGTCTGAGTCGGACTGGAGCTCTCTGCCCTTTACCAATCCAGCCACGGGCCCATCCATCTGGCCCATCAAGACTCACTCTCATTTCATCAGTCCATAAAACCTTAGAAAAATCAGTCTTGAGATATTTCTTGGCCCAGTCTTGACGTTTCAGCTTGTGTGTCTTGTTCAGTGGTGGTCGTCTTTCATCCTTTCTTACCTTGGCCATGTCTCTGAGTATTGCACACCTTGTGCTTTTGGGCACTCCAGTGATGTTGCAGCTCTGAAATATGGCCAAACTGGTGGCAAGTGGCATCTTGGCAGCTGCACGCTTGACTTTTCTCAGTTCATGGGCAGTTATTTTGCGCCTCGGTTTTTCCACACGCTTCTTGCGACCCTGTTGACTATTTTGAATGAAACGCTTGATTGTTCGATGATCACGCTTCAGAAGCTTTGCAATTTTAAGAGTGCTGCATCCCTCTGCAAGATATCTCACTATTTTTGACTTTTCTGAGCCTGTCAAGTCCTTCTTTTGACCCATTTTGCCAAAGGAAAGGAAGTTGCCTAATAACACCTGATATAGGGTGTTGATGTCATTAGACCACACCCCTTCTCATTACAGAGATGCACATCACCTAATATGCTTAATTGGTAGTAGGCTTTCGAGCCTATACAGCTTGGAGTAAGACAACATGCATAAAGAGGATGATGTGGTCAAAATACTCATTTGCCTAATAATTCTGCGCTCCCTGTAGAAAGAGTCCACAGCTGCATTCATTACTTTTGGAAAAACAAAACCCAAGCTATAGAGGACACTGAATGCTAAAACAGGAGGGTACAAAAGGCGGCCCATTCTGAGGGCACCAGGCCTGAAAACCCCTACCCAACAAAATTCCACTTCGTCCAAAGCAGAGAACAACCTTGAAAAAAAGGAAAAGGCACAAGAACACTGACCCGCAGATAGTCCACAAGCCTTGCTAGAGACCGCAGGAATTAGAATCAACAGCCTCCAGGAGACACCGTCGCCCAGCAGTCGGTCTCCAAACAACACACCCCTTACTAAAGAAAGCGAACAAACTACCGTATTCTTCCACAAAGAAGAAAAGACACAGAGAAAACATGATTGTACTTGTAAAGCGTGGCTTATCCCCCTTTATCAACCTCTAAAGGAGGCAAGGCTGAGTAGACCTCGCTGGGGATCAAACTTGCAACCCTCGGCTTGCTACAGTGCAGAGTAGCCACAGTGCATTATATGCTGAGCTAGCTGTCCAGCTAGCCTAAGGAACTACAGAAAAAAACCCTAAGATGGGTACAACGAGTCCTAAATAAAAACACTGAGCAAAAAAACTTGAGAAACCAGGTCAGGTTAACAGAGACCCAACCAGTCTCATATAAATAAGGGGAGGCAACGCTCAGACCCCAGAAATACAGAAACCATGGGATGAGGCCAGGAGTCTGAAACAGAGAGAAGATCTTCCAATAACACAGTGCAACCAGCACTCTAGAAGCAATTGAAGACGAAGGTCCCCAAGTCACAAAAAGGTAGCTCAGAATACCGAAATATTCAGAAATGAAACCTCGTGCAGCAAGCTCAGATAGGTCGGACGAACAACACCTGAAGCAAAAACACTGCACTCTGCAGTCAACTAAAAATGACTCTGAAACTTAAATACTTGCAGGGCAAGTAGAAAGCAGCTGAAGATATGATCCTTCAGATTGCTAAGTATCCACTAACCAGCGGATAATGTCGCAGGCTATCTAAGAGCTGCCAGTCCTTCCTACAAATCTTGAACGTGGAGAAAGGAGAACCCTTAAAGAGGCTTACCGTACCTTGAATGCTCAAAGGACGAATTAGCAGAGCAAAAGATCTCAGATCCTGCTCCAACACCGGACCAGCCCAAGCGACAGATATGTCTGATAGACAGGGGGGACAGAAAGACCCCAACCACAAGCTCCCAGGGAATGGAAAGAAAAGGGGGGACTCATCCACCCCAACAGAGCTCGGGAGCCAACCCAATCAACTCCTCCAAAAGAAGGAGAACCCCCTAGGACCTGCAAGAGAGAAAAGTGCAATAGATCCATAGGAAGACCTGTCACAACTCTCTTAGACAGTCTCTATATAGAGAGATCAATTTCCAACAGGTGGAAAAGAGCCAACCTCCTACACACAGGGCAGGACAATGACCCTCCAGAGAGAGGAAACCCCAGCTCATAAGGAAGACAAAGTATCCCCTCAAAGGGGAAGGGCCCAGATAAGAACAGCGTGCATGTCCACAAGACATGAAGCCATAGTATGATCAAAACACGGACCGAATGAAAAATTATCCAGACACCACTGTTGACCCAACGGAGAAAAAAAATCCCCATGAAGAAGAGCACACTTTGTTCGAAGGACAAGTCAAGCCTTAAGTTTAAAACCCGTACTCGAAGGTGGATGTGAACTCTGGCCTTCCTGCTTGCAAGCCCAGTGAGCTAGCCCCTATGTCGTAACATAGGGTCCCTGAAAAAACTGGGTCACTCCGAATCAGTCCACAGGATCATAAGTCCCCAGACATCCAAGAAGCATCCAAGACAAGAACCCTGGACCCAGGACCCAGAATCATCCTAGAACGAACAACACCCCCAGGGAACACAAGATACCCGTCTGAAGCAATAAGACCTCACAGGGGATGATAACCGGGGAACCCGGAGAACAGTTAGAGGACTCACTCATAATTCCCAGCCCAAAGGAAAGAGGACACCCTTAGCCAGAGGACAACACCCCCCCTCCAACAAGGTGCTAGGCCGCGACGAAGTCACACAATTTCTCTAGAGCCCAAAGGCCCCAACACTAAGGGAAAAGAGAATGAGAACAGAGTCACCTGAAGAGAGAGTAGAAAAGAAAGGATAGTCTCCATAATCCTTTCAGATTAATGTTCCAGAGGACCACACCCAAGGTCGAAGAATGCAAAGCATCCCAAACCCAGGCAGAAAAACATCCCCTAAGCAAAAAGCTTGGAAAAAGAGACAACACCTCCTATCGCCCCTGATATGGAGATGACTAACTCCCGAAGGAAGACAGAGCCTCACGGCCTTCACTTCCTAATTAATTGGCCAAAGCCGAAAGAGAAACCGGACGAAGTCCAGAAAGTCTCGACCCAGAGGAAGAGAACCTCTGAACGGAACAAGTCCTAAAAGAACACTTCCAAAGAGACCATAAAAGGCAAAACCGTAAGAACAGCGTTATGAAGGACCTAAATCCTCCAAGCCTTCAACCCTCAATGGGAAGGAACTCTCTAGTTCTCGGAAAAATTGGAAACGACTGAGCATGTCGCCGCAAATCTCAAAGGAGTCCCGGCCCACTAGATTGAAAGGCGAATGAGGACTGAACCAATCCCCCATGCCCCTAAGCAACCACAGACCATCAAGTCCTCTCAGGATGCTAGTTGAAGCTTGTAAAATAACAAGTAAACAACACAAATCATATTGTGATCACTAGGCGCCCTCACCGGACCAGCTGGACATAAAAAAGGCGTCACGTGTCTGAACTAGGCCTCAAAGACAGAAGGATTTGTATCCAGTCAAGACCAGCCTGAAACCAAGGGCCCCAGCACTGTCAAGGCAACATAGATTCTCCCCCCGAGATGGAGGGATAAAGAACAGTCAGACAGAACATAGGACTAGTACGTCCTCACTCTTGAACAAACTTTTGTAAAAGTAAACAGTGCAACCTCAAAATCGCGAGTATCAATTCCAGAGAAGAAAGTTCCCAAAGGAAACATTACGCAACAACATGAGCTTTAGACCAAAAAAAATAAAAGATAAGGCAACCCATAGGTTATCACTCAGGAAGAGCGGACAGACCCGCAGGACCAGCCCAACAGGGGTCCGAGACTTCCAAGATCAGAACTGGAAAAGGATACACAAATAACAAAGACTATAAGAAGGTTACTTCATACCCTTATATCTATGCAAGTAAGCCAGTCGAAGTTTAAGACTGAGATTCCCCAGACCCATTAAGAGTGGGATCCTCCAGCAACGCCAAAACGTGCTTCAGTAGAACACAAAGGGGCACCAGTCTATAATGAAAGGCGCAACATACCTCTGCTGGGACAAAAGAAAACACAGGACCCGAAGGTTGACCCCCTGAGGCCTCAGCGGCAGTCGCTCCCTTAGAGGGCTGAACTGGACCAGGCGATCCTATGCCTGATGAGCCACGGTTAACAGAACATGGACAATATCGTAAGCACACTCCCGGTAGGTGCAGATGTGCCAGCGCCAAAGATATGGCCATGCGGAACCGTGTCATAACCTCCGGTGAGAACAGGCCACACTCCATAGAAGGATAAGTAGCGTTTGGGTTACCTGCATGCATAGTAGGAGTTGGTGGTAGGGAACTCGCCTCGTGTTTAAATAGAATCCCCAGAGGTGGATGGCTCAGTGGGCACCTGATTCATATTCTTCACAAGAGTCTGAATCAGAGACATCCGTCTCTAAAAATCAGAATCCTCCATAACTGGGATATTGATAAAAAATGGACCAATAAGAAAAATCTAAACGGCACCTTACACCCCCAATGGCTGGGGTACTCACCACCTCCAGGGAACCAGAAACCAGCAGACCAGGATTTCTCCGTTGCCACACGGTCAGGAATGCGGAAATGGTCACAAGGTAAATTGTGCAGTCCATGTAAAAGCGCACCCAACCGTAAAGGCCGTGTCACTAGACATAGGCCGTTATGTTCCATAATAGCCATGAGCCGAAGCATCACTACACAGTAGCAGACAGAATCACATAACAAACATGATTATAAACCCCCTTGTTCAATAACCCTCCTCAGGAGATATTAACCCTTGATTCCAAGATACAAAAGGAGCCTCACTGAGACCCTATGTTAAGATTAACCCTGAAAGGTTGTAGGCCCTCTCGGATAAACAGTTATAATTACAATACATCCATGATGAAAGTAAAATGAAACAATATTACCGGAATCAACACCGTGGAACAGTAACGCGGCCCTTCAAGTGTGACAGATAGTAGCATCGCTTCTGACATAGACTTGAGAGAAGAAAGCAGGCAGCGAAACTTGTCAACACTGATTGCTGGTGGAGCTGTTAACATGAGTTGGGATGGTTTCGCAGAAAAACTCCTACTGCATCTCCAGACTCTAACTTTCATCCATGCTCTCACTGAGAGGCTGACAGTACTACTTAAAACTCCAGTCCCATGCTGAAGTGTACTACCCTCCATAAGAGACTATCGAAACTTCTGGCACTTCTCTGCCAACCTTCTGGGACAAAAGGAAAAGAATGACTGAGGGATGAGGGAAGTGGGAGGAGTATTTAAGCATTTGGCTGGGGTGCTTTGCCTCCTCCTGGTGGCCAGGTTCTGAATTCCCAAAAGAAATTGATGCAGCAACTGCCTATAGAAAATAAAAGTTATCTAGTGGGGGGCATCTGAAGGCTACCCGACCCCTCTCTTCCAGGTAAGTCCAGCACTGTGCGGGTAAAGGATAGTCCCATCCGGAGTATTAAGGTGAGGTCACCACTGAGTCTTTCTTAAGAATTTGAATAAGTGGTGGGAAAAACACTCAATGGAGGCGTTGGCTGAGAGGTAGGCAATACAGTGCAATTCCCGCACTGTTTAGTGTTGTCAGTAGGTTGGTTCTTTAGATTGGTGAAGAGCTTTAGTGGCAGTTCGGTGGTCATCTTTGTATGATGTGCCATGTCCATGAGGGCTCTGTGTGATCACTGGAAGCCATGCTGTGTTTGTGAAGTAGTTAGATGCTTCGGAAATATCGTGCCCATAAGATATTCTGCTTCTGAAGGTTCGATCAGGCTTATAGGCACAAATTGTATTAGGTAGTCGTATGGAGCCCTATCAATCATCCTTTGCATGAGGTATTCGAGCTTACTTGGAAATGTGATCAGTTGTTGTGCTCGATACTCTCCCGCCATGTCTGCCATATTGGATGTCCTCTAGATGCAGTATGTCAGGGAAGATGTTTGCAGGGAGTCTCCTTTTTGAAGGTAGGTGAAATAAATTAATTTAATAAACAGTCCAGTCGAGACCAAAAAATTAATCGAGGGGGAAGCGCCGCCTGTTGTGAGCCGCAGCTCCAGACCCCTAATTAGGTTTAATTATTGTTGGCAGAATAAATATAGTTTAGAAGCTGTAAAGTGGTGCCTATAATCGGCGGATTTAGGGCTACTAGACTGGAGCTCCTGGATGTACGACCACACAGGATCCCTGCGTGGACACGCCCCCTAGTTTTTTTTATTTTTAAAGTAATGTTAGTTTTTTTTAAATTTTAATTGTAAAAATTTTTTTAATTGTAATTTAGTATTTTAATGTATGTAATGGGGTTAATTTAGGGGGTGTTAGGTTGGGGGGCTTAGTGATGAGTTATTTGCGTTGTGGGTTTTAGCAGTTTAAAGGTTAATAGATGTATTAGCATTATTGCGTTGTGGGTTTGGCGGTTTTGGGGTTAATAGATTTATTAGGATTATTGTGTTGTGTGGGTTTGGCAGATTAGGGGTTAATAGTTTTTAATAAGGTAGTTTGCAATGTGTGTGAATGGCGGATTACGGGTTAATAGTTTAATTAGGCTTATTGCCTTGTGGGGGGTTGTCAGTTTAGGGGTTAATACTTTTATTATTAGTTCCGATGTGGGTTAATGGAAGATTAGGGGTTAATATACTTTTTTAGTTTTTGCGGTTGACAGGTGGATAGATATTGCACATGAGTTAGCTGTCAGTTATTTACAGGAGGTAGATATTGAGCATGTGTTAGGTGTTAGTTAATATTTTCAGGCAGTTACGGGAGTTACGGTGCTCACATACTCAGCGCAAGGCTTGCTGCGCCTGCCTATGTGTGGCGAGGTGAAAATGGAGTAAAATATCTCCATTTTCGCAACGTAAGTCCTTGCGCTGAATATGTGATACCAATTTGAGGCGCGGTTCTATGTTAGTTTATGGGAGTAAAAATTGCGGGCCGACAGGTGAAATATATGTGCCGCATTTATATGCGGCACTGTATATGTGATACCAAAATCGCATATAAACCAGCGGTACGACACCGCATATGTAATGGAGATCTTGATGTTTCAAAGTCCAGTAAGTGCGGATGTATTTCTTCGTTATTGATTAATATGGGGGAGATAAAAATATGAGATTAAAATCCTCCATGTCTCAAAAGTTAATCAATACAAATTTTTGCACAGAAAATTAGCACATCTAGGCAAGTTCCCCGCTTGCGTTTTCCTCAGTAAAACTCCACATACATTGTTTCCAATGCACAAGAGGAGTCTGGGTATGATATGCAAATTAGATATGCAAAATCTCATTTTTTTTCTTCAAATACTGTTTTAACACAGCGATCCCTTAACTAGTGAGTGGTTTCTGTGTTGCTGCAATAGTCCTGTTAAGGGATTGCTGTGTTAAAACAGTATTTGAAGCAAAATAACTGTATTGATTATAATTATATATATATATATATATATATATATAGATATACACAAAACACCCACACAGTCATATATATATATATGCACATACACACACATATATCATCAGCTACTTAAACAGATAACACAAGATTTAAAAGTGCCATAAGCCTGGATTTTTTTTTAACTATTTGCTTACCCCAAGAGAAGAAATTTGGCAGGATAAGTTTAGTGTAGGAATGCTGATTCTAACCATTCCTACTTAACTGTAGTGTCTCCAGTGAATGTGTTGCAAACTTAACGTCATTTTTATTTTGAGGAGTCCAGTCCCATGCACATTCCTCCTGTACACGTATGATTTATTCTTTGGTAGGCACTAAAAGATGCTGTCACTTTCTATTTGTTCATGAGAGAGGTCAGATACACACCATAGAGTAACTGCCTCAGCTCCAAACCATAAATTACCACTGTGTAGAATAATATTAGATGTCTCTATTTAAGGATTTTTTTATCCAGAACAATAAACAAAATATGAAACAATGTAATAAAAATCACAGACTAATTTTGCACATAAAGGGCTAGATTAGAAGTGGAGCGCTAATTTATAACGCACCCGCTAACGTGCAAATTTGACACTTTGCGGGCGTGCCATAAATAATCAGCCATTACAAGTGACTGGCTATTGCTACAGCGAGCTATGGTTAATTTGATAAATTTGCCTCAAATGCCCCCACAATACAGTGTAATAAATTGTAGCATTTTTATTTTTTAATAAAATAACTGCACCAGGCAGTTTCTGGGGGCTAAATTTGGCAGGTGTGGGGTGTTTGGGGAAAAAAAATCGGCACTGCAAAGTTCCTTTACATTGCGGTCTATGGGAACTGTGTGTTCCAAGTAAATATAATATATATATGCTTATATACATATATATATTTATGTGTTAATATGTGTATATACCCAAATTAACACATAAATATATATTGTTATAAGCATATACATATATATTTACAATTTGCTGCTATCGCTGTGTAACTTACCCCCTTCGCTGTGCTTTGGTTCTGTTCCGCGTATGACGGCATCAGAACGAGGCTCTCATTGGATCCTATGGAAGCTCGCTCTTGTGAGGGCAATGCTTCCAAGCAATGCGAACGCGAGCTCACATTTGCATTGCTGCCAACTTGTCATATCAGCGCACATTAGTGTGCGCTGGTATTATTCAATGGAGCGCAAATATCACTTTCACGAAAGCGATATTTAGCGCTCCACTTGTAATCTGGCCCAGTTGTTTACTTTTTAATTACATGGCCATTTATTTTACTTAAATTGCCCAGCTAAAAGGACTAGATAAACCTCAAACAACACTTTTCACCAAACAGCACCACAAATGTTTTGTATTTGAGCACATTTAGCCTTATGTATCTCACACAAAATTGTGCTTCAAAAGGGTCAATAAGATATACATGCTCTAAGAAAAACAAAATGTATGCTTACCTGATAAATGTATTTATTTCCGATTATGGTGAGTTCACGGCTTGAAGAATTTCTGTTGGGAAAATCACTCCTGGCCAGCAGGAGGAGGCAAAGAGCACCACAGTTAAACTGCTAAGTATCACTCCCTTACCCACAACCCCCAGTCATTTGACTCAAAGGAAATGGAGAAAAAGGAATAACACAAGGTGTAGAGGTTTCTGAGGTTATAGTCAAAAGAACAACTGTCTTAAAATAAAGGGTGGCGTCATGGACTGACCATATCCGGAAATAAATAAATTTATCAGGTAAGCATATTTTTTGTTTTTCTTTCCTAAGATATGGTGAGTCCACGGCTTGAGTAATTACTGTTGGAACTAATACCAAAACTAGAGGATACAGATAAATAGGGAGGGACAGGCAGTCCTAAACAGAAGGCACCACCGGCACCACCGATTGAAGAACCTTTCTCCCAAAAGAAGCCTTACCCGAGGCAAAAGTTTCAAATTTGTAAAATTTGGAAAAAGTATGTAGAGAAGAGCAAGTTGCAGCCTTGCAAATTTGTTCCACAGAAGCTTCATTTTTGAAAGCCCAAGAAGAGGAAACAGCTCTGTCCAGCAGTCTCATAAGCCAAATTAATTATACTTCGTAACCAAAAAGACAGAGTAGTAGCAGTAGCTTTCTGACCTTTACGTTTCCCAGAGAAACAGACAAAGAGGGCAGAGGACTGGCGAAAATCATTAGTCGCCTGTAAGTAGAATTTAAGAGCACGTACAACATACAAATAGTGTAACAGTCTTTGGAAGAAGAAGGATTAGAACACAAACAAGCACATTTATCAAGCTCCGTACGGAGCTTGAAGGGCCGTGTTTCTGGCGAGTCTTCAGACTCGCCAGAAACACAACTTATGAAGCAGCGGGTTGATTAACACCTCCCTGCTGGCGGCCGATTGTCCGCGAGTCAGCAGGGGGCGGCGTTGCACCAGCAGCTCTTGTGAGCTACTGGTGCAATGTTAAATGCGGAGAGCGTATTGCTCTCCGCATTTAGCGAGGTCTTGCGGACCTGATCCGCAGTGTCGGATCAGGTCCGCAAGACCTTTGATAAATTGGGGCCAAAGCGGGAACAACAATTTCCTGATTGATATTTCTATTAGAAACAACCTTAGGAAAGAAACCTAACTTAGTATGAAGAACCATCTTATCGGCATGAAAAATAGGTTAAGGGGAATCACACTGCAGAGCTGAGAGTTCCGAGACTCTTTGAGCAGAAGAGATAGCCTCAGAGGCCGCGTATAAGTTTAGGAGCAGCGGTCTTAAAACCGCTGCTTCTTTACTCCTGTTTCCGTCGAGCCTGAAGGCTCGCAGGGGAACAGGAGCCATTGGGCCCTTGTTAAATAGACCCCCAAGAGTAGCCCTTGGATTCACACCAATAAAGATATTTACGCCATATCTTATGGTAAATCTTTCTAGTAACAGGCTTGCGAGCCTGAATCATGGTCTCAATGACCAAGTCAGAAAAACCACGCTTAGACAGAATTAAGCATTTAATCTCCAAGCAGTCTTTTGCAGTAACACATAACAGGAGCTAAGAATCCATGCCTAAAGTACAATGTGTGTGAAACATAACACAAAAAATGACTACCCAAATGTTAGACAAAGACTGGTGGCTGAATTAGTGCATGGAAAATGTTAAAATACCAGCATTTCAAAAACCCTAGGGTGACTACTTTTAAAAAAATAGGTTTGATTGGGGTAAATTACAATGGCCAGCTTCATAAATGTCCCAAATAGGACATGGGTGCAAGATGACAGATGTGAAAATTCCAAGTTGGAAAACTGGAATGCGCCCCTAAAAATAAGGCCTTTTAGCTCCCTGAGAACCCAACAAACCTATTCATGGGTGGTAAACACATATTGAGGTGTTTTTTACAGTAACACATAACAGGAATTAAGAATCCATGTCTAAAGTACAATGTGTGTGAAAAATAACACAAAAAAATGACTACCCAAAAGTTTGACAAAGACTGGTGGTTGAATTAGTGAATGGAAAGTGTTGAAATACCAGCAATTCATATACCCTAGGGCAGGGGTGGGCAGACTTTTGCAAGGCAAGGACTACCTCTAATTTTATTCCAAGTGACGTGGTTACCTAACTAAAAAAAAAGACACCAGTCGCTGGCTGAAAATTGTATTTTTGCCACAAATAGGACCTGCTGGCTGAAAATTGTATTTTTGCCACAAATAGGACCTGCTGGCTGAAAATTGTATTTTTGACACAAATAGGACCTGCTGGCTGAAAATTGTATTTTTGCCTCAAATAGGACCTGCTGGCTGAAAATTTTATTTTTGCCTCAAATAGGACCTGCTGGCTGAAAATTTTATTTTTGCCTCAAATAGGACCTGCTGGCTGAAAATTAAATTTTTCCCCACAAATAATACAGGTTTAAAAATCAGCGGCAGTGTTTAATAATAAATACAGCTGTGCTCTTTACTTTCTGCGAGCGCTCTCTCTTTAGGTCACGGTGGGACCATCAAGCAACCTTATCTGTGTACCGCGCCTGCGTATGAATAAGTAGTCTCACAATCAAGACAGCTCTAGTCTAGGGCTAGCGGAGTAGTCAAGCCTGGAACACATGGAAACCCCACAGCTCAGGTACAACTATGACAATGAACTATTCTCAGCCAATCATAGATAGACTCATTCTACAAAGTAATTTTATTGGCTGGACGCCATGTCAGGTTGATTAGGGGGCAGGTCCTGTTGGCTGCTCTACATCCGTCCGCTACTAGCTGAAGACTACTGTAAATAGTTAGGACAGTGACAGCAGCAGGACCTGCAGGCTCTGTACCGCCTTACACAGCAACCAGAGACTGGTATAGCAGCAACAGCACTGACCTGCACAATTTGGTGACAACAAATTCTGGGGACAGAAAGCTGCAGAAACTAGCACAAAGTATAGCTAATATTAGTGTGTCAGAGAAAGTATCAGAGAGCAGAATCAGAGCCTGGTACAGAGTAAGTAAAAGAACCTGAGAGGGAGTAACAGACCCTGAGAAAAAATCAACACCAGACCATTCACCCAGGAGAGCCTGGTGACAAGTAACGGAGGACAGAACTAGAAAGTAGCAGCAGAATATCAGACAGAGCGGGACCTGGAACTGCCAAACCCAGGGATACCGAGCAGCATCTCAGCCTGGCGCATGAAGAGTCTGTACTATGGACTGACCGCTCTTGAGACAAAAGTAGGAGAATTTGGGACAGGTAGTAACCAAAGTTGGGGCATCGAGTTTAGCTACAACCCCCGTTGCGCATGCTGAAGTACACATACCGCCATCATAGTCTCATAGCCGATTTCAAAAGTCTGCATAAGAGAAACATTTTCATACATCTATGGTGACGAGGCTCTTCATTCATAATCTAGATGTGTGAGAAATGTTTCTCTTATTATCCAGACTTTTGAAAACTTCCAGACGGTCACCTCAAAATTCACTCGCGGTCCACTGGTAGACCACGATCTACCTCTTGCCCACCCCTGCCCTATGGTGTCTACTTTTCAAAAATATATGGTTTGATTGGGGTAAATTTCATTGGCCGGCTTCAGAAATTACCCAAATAGGACATGGGTGCATGATGACAGATGTGAAAATTCCAAGTTGGAAAACTGGAATGCACCACCTAAAAATAAGGCCTTTTATTCCCCAGAGAACCCGACACACCTATACATGGGTGGTATCACTGTACTCAGGAGATGTTGCTGAACGCATATTGGAGTGTTATTTGGCAGTAAACCTTAAAGGGACAGTAAACTTATAAAATAATGTTAAATAATGCTGCACATAGTGCAGCATTGTATAAGAATATCTTAGCGGCAGGTGGCAAAAACAAAAGCATTGTGAGATATTTAATATTAAACTTGGATTTAGCAGCTCTCCGCTCCAGGATCTTCTGAACGGGTCTTGAATTTTAAAAGCGATTCGCAGCCGCTCTGTATAATCACAGCACGTCCGATCGAGCCATTGAAATGAATGTAGCTCGCTCCCGCTCTGGCTTGGTAGCGGGAGCAAGCTACATTCATTTCAATGGCTCGATCTGGCGTGCTGTGATTAGACAGCGCGCCTGCAAAGCGCTTTTAAAATTTAAGACCCGCTCAGAAGCTCCTGGAGCGGAGAGCTGCTAAATCCAAGTTTAATATTAAATATCTTGCAATGCTTTTTTTTTGCCATCTGCCGCTAAGATAATGTTATATAATGCTGCACTATGTGCAGCATTATTTTATAAGTTTACTGTCCCTTTAACGTTCTCAGTAAATGTATTCTTAAATTGCTATTTTGTCAAACTTTGGAATAAAATGGTGGTAAAATGGTTGCATGAAAAGAGTCAAAATACCCCAAGTTTAATACCTTAGGTTGCCTTCTTTTAAAAAAATATATACATGTGAAGGGTTATTCAGGGATTGCTGACAGATATCAGTGTTCCAATGTAACTATCGATAATTTTGAAAAAAAATGGTTTGGAAATAGCAAAGTGCTACATGTACTTATTGCCCTATAACTTGCATAAAAAGCAAAGAACATGTAAACATTGGGTATTTCTAAACTTAGGACAAAATGTAGAAACTGTTTAGCATGGGTGTTTTTTGGTGGTTGTAGGTGTGTAACAGATTTTGGGGTCAAAGTTAGAAAAAGTGTGTTTTTTTCCATTTTTTCATCATATTTTATAATTTGTTTTATAGTAAATTATAAGATATGATGAAAATAATGGTATCTTTAGAAAGTCCATTTAATGGCGAGAAAAATTGTATATAATATGTGTGGGTACAGTAAATGAGTAAGAGGGAAATTACAGCTAAACACAACCGCAGCAGACATGTAAAAAAACAAAATTTATGCTTACCTGATAAATGTATTTCTTTCTTTACACGGTCCACAGAATCATCTATTACTGTTGGGAATATCACTCCTGGCCAGCAGGAGGAGGCAAAGAGCACCACAGCAAAGCTGTTAAGTATCACTTCCCTTCCCACAACACTCAGTCATTCGACCAAAGGAAAAGGAGAGAAAAGAAATAACACAAGGTGTAGAGGTGTCTGAGGTTTATATAAAAAAACTGTCTAAAAACCAGGGAGGGCCGTGGACTCACTGTGTCAAGAAATAAATAAATTTATCAGGTAAGCATAAATTTTGTTTTCTTTCTTAAGGCACGGTGAGTCCACGGAATCAGCAATTACTGTTGGGAATCAATACCTAAGGTAGAGGACACAGATAATTAGGGAGGGACAAGACAGGTAACCTAAACAGAAGGCACCACCGCTTGAAGAACCTTTCTCCCAAAAGAAGCCTCAGCCAAGGCAAAAGTATCAAATTACTTGATGCAGCCTTACATATCTGTTCCACAGAGGTCTCATTCTTGAAGGCCCAAGAAGAAGAAACAGTCCTAGTGGAATAAGCTGTAATTCTCTCAGGAGGCTGCTGTCCACCAGTCTCATATGCCAAACGAATAATACTTCTTAACCAGAGAGAAAGAGAAGTGGCAGTAGCTTTCTGTCCTTTACGTTTCCCAGAAAAACAAACAATCAATGCAGAAGACTGACGAAAATCCTTAGTCGCCTGCAAATAGAATTTAAGAGCCCGTACAACATCTTGTTAATATTTCTGTCCGAAACAACCTTAGGAAGAAAACCAAACTTGGTAGGGAGTACTTCCTTATCTGCATGAAATATGAGATAAGGAGAGTCACACTGCAAAGCTGAGAGTTCAGAAACCCTCTGAGCAGAAGAAATAGCAGTAAGAAACAAAACATTCCAAGATAATAACTTAATATCTATGGAATGCATAGGATCCAAACAGAGCCTGTTGCAAAACTTTAAGAACAAGGTTAAGACTCCAAGGTGGAGCAACAGATTTAAACACAGGCCTGATTCTGACCAAAAGGATTGTACATCCGCCAGATGCTTGTGCAACAAAATAGATAGAGCAGAAATCTGACCCTTGAGGGTACTGACAGACATCCCCTTCTCTAGGCCTTCCTGGAGAATAGATAAGATTCTTGGGATCCTGACTCTACTCCAAGAATATCCTTTAGATTCACACCAATAAAGATATTTACACCATATCTTATGGTAAATCCTTCTAGTGACAGGCTTACGAGCGAAAATCCCGCTTAGCTAAAATAAAGCGTTCAATCTCTAAGCAGTCAGCGTCAGAGAAACGAGATTTGGATGAAGAAAGGGCCCCTGAAGTAGAAGGTCCTTCCTCAGAGGGAGTCTCCACGGAGGTAGAGACAACATTTCTACTAGATCTGCATACCAGATCCTGTGAAGCCATGCAGGCTCTATTAGAATCACCGACGCTCTCTCCTGCTTGATCCGAGCAATGACTCGTGGAAGGAGAGCAAACGGAGGAAAGAGATATGCCAACCTGAAGTTCCAAGGAACTGCCAGAGCATCTATCAGAAAGGCCTGAGGATCTCTCGACCTCGAACCGTACATTGGGAGCTTGATGTTCTGATGAGACGCCATCAGATCTAATTCTGGTAACCCCCATTTGATTGTTAACCTGGAGAACACTTCCAGATGGAGTTCCTACTCCCCGGGATGGAAAGTCTGTCTGCTCAGGAAATCCGCTTCCCAAATGTCCACTCCTGGGATGTGGATGGCAGATAGACAGCAATTGTGAGCCTCCACCCACTGAATGATTCTCGTCACCTCCATCATGGCTAAGAAACTCTGAGTTCCCCCCTGGTGGTTGATGTAAGCCACTGAGGTTATGTTGTCTGACAAACCTGATAAACCGGGCTAGAGTCAGTTGAGGCCAAGCCATCAAGGCATTGAAGATCGCTCTCAACTCCAAAATGTTTATGGGGAGAGCAATTTCCTCCTGAGACCAAAGTCCCTGTGCCTTCAATGAGTCCAGACTGCTCTCCAACCTATCAGGCTGGCATCCATTGTCACAATTACCCAAGAGGGTCTCTGAAAGCATGTCCCCTGGGACAGATGTTCTCGAGACAGCCACCACGGTAGGGAGTCTCTTGTTGATTGATCCAGAACTATCTTCTGAGATAGGTCTGCATAATCCCCGTTCCATTGAGCGAGCATGCATAGCTGTAGGGGTCTCAAATGGAACCGAGCAAAGGGAACTATGTCCATGGAAGCCACCATTATACATTTACCTCCATACATTGGACCACTGATGGCCGTACCACAGACTGTAGGGACAGGTAAGCGGAAAGAATCTTGGCTCTTCTGACCTTCGTCAGAATTTTTTTTTTTTTAAATAATTTTTATTGAAGTCATAAACAAATACAAAATATAGGGTATGCCCCAAAACATATACAGAACAATGTAAACATATTGTAATTAGCAATGTAATGTATTCAAATATCTCAAACGTTACTATAAAATGTGGGCTGTCTCATAGAAAGACTTCAGTTTTATTATAAATGTAAATGTAATATAACCAAGAAAGGTCCTCTCCTAGCTATATGAGAAGAAGATTAAGATAACTATTCAGAAAAGGTTAGGGCTAGGGAGGAGGAAGCTCTATAGTTTTATGGGGAAGGGGGATGCAGTGGGCGAGAGCCGCTCAAAATAGAGTAAAAGGGGTGGAGGGGGGGTGGAGGGCGGAGCCAGTTAGAATGTCGAATTTGTAAATGCACTGAGAGTTCAGAACTTCAATATATGACATATAGATGACTTCTGGGTGAGCTCCTCTCCTGGGGGATTGCCAGCTAAAGGCGATGTGGGACAAAGGAGTGGGGGTATGACCCAGGCAGCAAGTACCGGCGGGAAAGGGGGGAGAGGAGCTCAGCAGGAGCAGATAATTTGCACTAATAACAGTTTAGATCATATAATGTGACTGCCCCCTATGTTGAATTCAATAAATATAGACTGTAATAGAAGTTTCTTCCGTGAAATATAAACACTTTAACTTCTGTGGTATATACATTCAGAACATTTGCATGAAAGGGAAGACATAACTAGAAAACAAGAAACAGAACTTACATAGGTCTTCACATAACACAATGAAGAATAATGATGCATATATCAGATCACGTTAAGAACTATGATAACAGGTCTGTGATAGCATGTTCCATAAGAAAATTAACAGGGCAAACAGTGACAGATATAGCAGGATTGTGGGATTAAGAAATAATTTTAATTTAGGGTTATTGTAGTACCAATGTCATCATTCACCCCTGACTAGTTTTATAAAATGTAATTAAAGATGGAGATAGTTAGCTGAAGCAACATAAAGATAACATAAGATCAAATTAGATTAAAGTGAATACATTTAACTGCAAAGTTGAGCTCCTTGAAACATAGAGAGGTGGCTTGCACCATCCATAGTAACTCACATGAATCATCTATATGTAAATTACATACTAACGGTACAGATAATAATTCTGGGGTCCCCTTGATAACCAGCGCGGCAAACAGCTGTATATTTGAATTTGTGATAAATTGCGGAGCTATGTGTATATAACCCCTCCAGGTTAGTACTAGTAGGTTGGTCTTACATTAATCTAAATGCAGAGAAGAACATTGCTGGAAATACAGAATTATAAATCCATTGGCTCTCAACCTACATATCAACCAATTGACAGTACAG
Organism: Bombina bombina; assembly: GCF_027579735.1. NCBI lineage: Eukaryota > Metazoa > Chordata > Amphibia > Anura > Bombinatoridae > Bombina > Bombina bombina. The sequence goes on along the minus strand of NC_069505.1, from coordinate 113,028,582 downwards.
CTGATATAACAATAGCTCTTGTGTGACCCCTAAGGCCCACTAATATAAGGCTAACACCAGCAAGCTATATGCAATAGGCAAAGCAAAGTCAGGGCTTTGCGACACAACTGCAGTAAAACAATTTATAAACACCAACTAACTTCACTTAATAAACCTACTGCACTTATTATAATATGGGGTATCACATACATCAGGGTAGTTGGGTTCAAAACAGTAATAAGGGGATGTTCTCTGTTTCTAAATTAGAAGCGTCGATTAGTTAGTACATTTAGCATATTGACAACTGGATGAAGAATGCCACTAAGGGCTCATAATATAACAAACACAACATATGAGTATTAGTTAGGCTTAATAACCCAAGAAAAGTTCCCCAGCTTCTCAGTGTGATAACTCATCATTTAGGAAGTTAGCTGATGTAGAATGAAAGTCTGGTATTATCCGATAGTGGGGAAAAGTGACTGAATGATGGTAATAAACCTAACACATTACTGATCAGTCACTGTCTGGTGGACAGGGGAGTACTACTAAGTTCCTGATTTGTATTAGAACATAGGTTACACTGATCAAAATGTGACAGATTTTATAGGATTCTGTCAGCAGTGAGCTATCCATTATAAAAACTCAGGATTAGTGGTGAGAAAATCTCCCAGGGTCCCATGATGACCTCCCCAGGATAAACAAGTGTAAAGAGCACAGCTTAGCAACCAAGTCCCAGTATTTCACTAAGTCACTTGAGTCTCCATAACACACAAGGGCAGGAAGAAAGGCAGTTATGTTTTTATGGGAAATCAGCAACCCCGATAGTTTGGTAGAGTATTGGCTTACAAAGACCTTCTGTGCCAGCTTGGGCTTTTTATCATATAAAAGTACATTGCCTTTTAGATGTACGTGTAGGGGAGCATTGAGTGCTTCAACATGGGTAAGGAACCGGAGCTCTTCTTGATTCCCAATCTCAAATGAGCAGCTTACCGGTTCGTTCCCTAAGGGGATCTCCTTCAGCACATTCCGTTGCTTGACTTCATGCACTCGGGGGTGAACTACTTCCCCCCAAGCAAGGCTGTCGCAGCATGGGGCAGAATCTACAATAGGACTAAGCACAACCCTGGTGAGGCCCTCTGTAGCCACTGCAGTCAGCTCCCCCGGCGAGTCGGATCGTTCTTTATAAGTCGGCAGTAGAGCGCTTTCTGTCTTGCCGCATGCTGGGGTCTCAGAATGTGTCATGTCGAACTTTATGGCATCCGACATACTGGCAAATCCGGCAGACATTCTAGCCTCCATCTCTTTTAGGGCTGCTTGTATGGCGATATAAAGTTCCTCTTCTCCCGGTGCCATAGCGAAAGCGTGAGGGTGAAAAGCAAGTTAGATTCCTTAGAAATATATACCGCTCACGCTAAGGGCGTCAGAAATATTTTAATTGATAGGTAATCTATAATGATTCCTAAGAAGATCACTCTTGTAGCCGGAACAAGAGAACTTTTCTCCAAATTGACCTTCCAACCGTGGGAATGAAGAAAAGACAACAAGATCTTTGTATGAGATTCTGCTAGTTGCAAAGATGGCGCCTGAACCAGAATGTCGTCCAGATAGGGTGCCACTGCAATTCCCTGGGACTGAATTACTGCCAATAGAGCTCCCAGGACCTTTGAGAAAATTCTGGGAGCTGTGGCGAGGCCAAATGGAAGCGCTACAAATTGAAAGTGTTTGTCCAGATAGGCAAATCTCAGAAATTTGTGATAATCCCTGTGAATGGGAACATGCAGGTACGCATCCTTCAGGTCTATGGTTGTCATGAATTGACCCTCCTGAACCAGAGGAAGAATGGAATGGATAGTCTCCATCTTGAAGGACGGTACTCTGAGAAATTTGTTGAGTAACTTTAGATCTAGTATGGGTCTGAAAGTTCCCTCTTTTTTGGGAACCGCAAACAGGTTGGAATAGAACCTGAGACCCTGTTCCTGTATTGGGACTGGAACTAAAGAGGGAATGATCCTGTACACATTTCAAGAATGCCCCTCTTTTTATCTGGTCTACAGATTATCTTGAGAGGTGGAACCTGCCCCTGGGAGGAAAAATTTTGAACTCTAACTTGTAACCCTGGGAAACTATGTCCACTACCCACGGATCTGGGACATCTTGTTCCCAAGCTTGCGAGAACTGAGAGTCTGCCCCCCACGTGATCCGATCCCGGATCGGGGGCAGACCCTTCATGCTGACTTAGAATCAGATGCAAGTTTCTTAGATTGCTTCCCCTTGTTCCAAGACTGACTGGGTTTCCAAGATCCTGCTTGGTAGAGGCAAGGGAAGGGTTACCTCTGAAGTTACGAAAGGAACGAAAATTACTCTGACTTTCTTTCGATTTGTTCTTCTTGTCTTAAGGCAGAAAGGATCCTTTACCCCCCGTGATATCGGAAATTATTTCTGCCAATGCTGGCCTAAACAAGGACTTTCCCTTGTAAGGGATTGCCAAAAGCTTAGATTTAGAAGAAACGTCTGCTGACCAATATTTGAGCCATAGTGCTCTACGCGCTAAAATTGCAAAGCCAGATATTTTGGATCCCAACTTAATGACCTGCAAAGAGGCGTCAGTGATAAAGGAATTGGCTAACTTAAGAGCCATTATCCTATCCTGAATCTCCTCCAAAGGAGTCTCAGCTTGGAGGGACTCTGACAAAGCATCAAACCAATAGGCTGCCGCACTTGTTACTGTAGCAATACACACCGCCAGTTGCCAGTGTAACCCCTGATGAATATACATCTTATTTAAGAAAGCCTCCAGCTTCTTATCCATAGGATCCTTAAAAGAGCAACTATCCTCAAAAGGAATAGTAGTCCTCTTGGCCAGTGTAGAAATCACCCCTTCCACCTTGGGAACCGTCTGCCATGACTCCTTGATGGAGTCAGCCACTGGGAACATTTTCCTAAAGACTGGAGAGGGAGAAAAGGGAATTCCTGGTCTCTCCAATTTCCTCTCTGCAACACGGTCTGGTACTGGAAACACCTCCCCCGGGGAGGGAACATCAAAATATCTATTTAATTTGCTAGACTTCTTAGGGTTGACAACGATAGGCGTATCAAAGTCGTCCAAAGTAGCCAAAAACTCTTTTAACAAAACATGAAGGTGTTCAAGCTTGAATCTGAAGGAAACCACTTCAGCATCAGAGAAAGGAATTATACTATTATATACTACTATATACTAAATATGAGATTTCACCCTCAGAGGTTACCGAAGTATCCTCCTCTTCCGAATTATGGGAAAGAGCAAACTGGTTAGCCTGAACCAGATCTGATACCTTACTATCTGATTCTATAATCTTCCTCTTACGTTTCGTATGCAGCATGGGGATAGCCGCTAGCGCCTCAGATACAGCCGAGGATACCTGGGCCATAATTTCGGCCTTCAAATACGCTCCATCAGGAGATTGAGAGGAAACGCAGGGCACTGCATGTGACAATAATACCGTTTGGAACACTTGTGGAGGAGGCTGTGGCATTGCCTGGACAGTATCCACTTGATAGAATTGTGGCTCAGAATCAAACAGTCTGTCTTTGTACATTAAAGTTCTTTCAATACAAGAACTACAAAAAGGCAAAGGGGGTTCAACTTGGGCATTCAAGCAAATTTTGCGCTCTATAACAGGCATAGGCTCTAAGTCCATCTTGCAACAAAAGAAACACAATTTATTTTTTTTTATTTAAAAAATAGTACAGTCTCTTTAAGGCTCTCGCTAAGGAGAAAAAACAGTCCCAAATAATTATAAGTAAATGATAAACCCAGAAATACCCTTATAGGCAAATTTTACAGACCCCAATAAAAATGTTTTTATTTAAGACCTCTCCGGTAACCTCTACATGACAGAGCTACCCTCAGGTGCTTACCTGTTCCTCACTGCCACGAAACGACTCTCAGAACAAGCGAAGCCTTAGTGAGGGAGAGAAACACAGAAGCCATTAACCTTCCTGAGGAAAAGGCGCCAAGTAAAAGCGCACGCTGGGTCTGGAGAGAAGAGTCCCACCCCCTTGCCGTCCACACAGTGCCCTGCTATCCTGTCTATGGCATCCTGACTCTCAGGAATAATAGTCCCAAATAAGTTGCAGTCTATTAACTGCTGAAGTGCCAGAGTTCTTTCTCACCTTAAGAAATAAAATGGCACTTACCTGCACCCTTGCCTGAACGACAGGTAGACAGCTCACCTGGCATGAGAGGAAGCCAATCCTCATAGATGTGGATAAGAAGAAGGAACAGAGTAAGCCTACTCTGGAATTCTGTTGCAGGGCAGCAATCTTGTCAGAAAAATACAGTAAGACTCACCCACAAGTTCCTAACTGCTTAAAAGCTACCACAGCCCTACTGAAGAGACTAACATGGAGTACAGCAAGACCAAGATTGTCGGGTAAGATCAGAGCAAGCCTGCTCAGGCTTCCAAAAAAAAAAATCTTGATAGAAGAAATCTTAAACAGACATCTAAACTTCAACTCCTCCTTGCACTGAAGGCAAAGAGAATGACTGGGGGTTGTGGGAAGGGAAGTAATACTTAACAGCTTTGCTGTGGTGCTCTTTGCCTCCTCTGCTGGTCATTAATGATATTCCCAACAGTAATTGCTGATTCCGTGGACTCACTGGCCTAGATGGTATAATAAATGTATTAACCCCTAAAGCTAAGTCTAACCCTAACCCTAACACCCCCTTAAGTTAAATATAATTTAAATCTAACTAAATAAATTAACTCTTATTAAATAACTTATTCCTATTTAAAGCTAAATACTTACCTGTAAAATAAACCCTAATATAGCTACAATATAAATTACAATTATATTGTAGCTATTTTAGGATTAATATTTAATTTACAGGCAACTTTGTAATTATATTAACCAGGTACAATAGCTATTAAATAGTTAATAACTATTTAATAGTTACCTAGTTAAAATAATTACAAAATTACCTGTAAAATAAATCCTAACCTAAATTACAATTAAACCTAACACTACACTATCAATAAATTAATTAAATATAATACCTACAAATAAATACAATTAAATAAACTAACTAAAGTACAAAAAATAAAAAAGAACTAAGTTACAAAAAATAAAAAAATATTTACAAACATTAGAAAAATATTACAATTTTAAACTAATTACACCTACTCTAAGCCCCCTAATAAAATAACAAAGCCCCCCAAAATAAAAAAATGCCCTACCCTATTCTAAATTTAAAAAGTTCAAAGCTCTTTTACTTTACCAGCCCTGAAAAGTGCCCTTTGCGGGGCATGCCCCAAAGAATTCAGCTCTTTTGCCTGTAAAAAACCCACATACAATACCCCCCCCAACATTACAATCCACCACCCACATACCCCTAATCTAACCCAAACCCCCCTTAAATAAACCTAACACTAAGCCCCTGAAGATCTGTTCCGATCAGCCAATAGAATGCAAGCTCAATCTGATTGGCTGATCGGATCAGCCAATCGGATTGAACTTGATTCTGATTGGCTGATTGGCTCTTCAGCTCCCGCTTGGATGAAGACTTCAGCCAGATCATGGACATCTTCAGCCCCCCGCTTGGGCTTGGATCAAGACATCGGAGCCAGGACGGATCTGTGTGATACCCGGCGATGTGAAGATAAGGTAGGAAGATCTTCCGGGGCTTAGTGTTAGGTTTATTTAAGGGGGGTTTGGGTTAGATTAGGGGTATGTGGGTGGTGGGTTGTAATGTTGGGGGGGGTATTGTATGGTTTTTTTTACAGGCAAAAGAGCTGAATTCTTTGGGGCATGCCCCGCAAAGGGCCCTTTTCAGGGCTGGTAAGGTAAAAGAGCTTTTCTATTTTAATTTTAGAATAGGGTAGGGTATTTTTTTATTTTGGGGGTCTTTGTTATTTTATTAGGGGGCTTAGAGTAGGTGTAATTAGTTTAAAATTGTTGTAATATTTTTCTTATGTTTGTAAATATTTTTTTATTTTTTGTAACTTAGTTCTTTTTTATTTTTTGTACTTTAGTTTATTTAATTGTATTTATTTGTAGGTATTGTATTTAATTAATTTATTGATAGTGTAGTGTTAGGTTTAATTGTAGATAATTGTAGGTATTGTATTTAATTAATTTATTGATAGTGTAGTGTTAGGATTAATTGTAATTTAGGTTAGGATTTATTTTACAGGTAATTTTGTAATTATTTTAACTAGGTAACTATTAAATAGTTATTAACTATTTAATAGCTATTGTACCTGGTTAATATAATTACAAAGTTGCCTGTAAAATAAATATTAATCCTAAAATAGCTACAATATAATTATAATTTATATTGTAGCTATATTAGGGTTTATTTTACAGGTAAGTATTTAGCTTTAAATAGGAATAAGTTATTTAATAAGAGTTAATTTATTTCGTTAGATTTAAATTATATTTAACTTAGGGGGGTGTTAGGGTTAGACTTAGCTTTAGGGGTTAATACATTTATTATAGTAGCGGTGAGATCCGGCCGGCAGATTAGGGGTTAATAATTGTAGGTAGTTGGAGGCGACGTTGGGGGCAGCAGATTAGGGGTACATAGGGATAATGTAGGTTGCGGCGGTGTACGGAGCGGCAGATTAGGGGTTAATAATAATATGCAGGTGTCAGCGATAGCGGGGGCGGCAGATTAGGGGTTAATAAGTGTAAGGTTAGGGGTGTTTAGACTCGGGGTACATGTTAGAGTGTTAGGTGCAGACTTAGGAAGTGTTTCCCCATAGGAAACAATGTAGCTGCGTTAGGAGCTGAACGCTGCTTTTTTGCAGGTGTTAGGTTTTTTTTCACCTCAAACAGCCCCATTGTTTCCTATGGGGGAATCGTGCACGAGCACGTTTTTGAAGCTGGCCGCGTCCGTAAGCAACGCTGGTATTGAGAGTTGCAGTGGCGGTAAATATGCTCTACGCCCCCTTTTTTGGAGCCTAACGCAGCCATTCTGTGAACTCTAAATACCAGCGGTATTTAAAAGGTGCGGGGGAAAAAAAGCCAGCGTAGCTAACGCACCCCTTTGGCCGCAGAACTCTAAATCTAGCCGACTGTGTCTTAAGAGAGAAATAGCCTTGGTCCTAAACGGTCAAAAAATTCAAAAGTGGTCTGGTCACTAAGGGGTTAATAAAACAATATATAAATAACACGAACACTAAATAAAAGTAATGAGTTTCTCGAATACAAAACTTCTATTTCTTCAGGTTTCATAAAATCAGTTACCACTGCAGACATTTAATAATGAAAGTGGTGGGTGGAGTTTGAATTTTGAAAAATAATTGCAGCAAACACACGGCCAGATTACGAGTTTTGCGTTATGTGGAAAAGTTAATGTGTGTAGCGCTAGACACTAGCCCAAATAAGCCTATCATTTTATACTGCCTCCTTCCTAGACAGTACTTATGGACAAGAAAATAATTAAACAGTAAGATGGCGCTAATAGCTAAGGGCTAAATATGGAACAGGAGCAAACACCAAATATCCCTTTAACAACTTGATACAATAATTCTGTGACGGAATGGAGATTAATTCTTAGTGTTCCATAAATTTACTAGATTAACAAAGAAATTTACCCTTGACTCTAGATTAATCTCCATTCCGTCATAAAAATATTGTATCAAGTTGTTAAAGGGATATTTGGTGTTTGCTTCTGTAATAGCCTCTCTCCTTTCATATATAGAGTCAAGGGTAAATTTCTTTGTTAATCTAGTAAATTTATGGAACACTAAGAATTAATCTCCATTCCGTCACAGAATTATTGTATCAAGTTGTTAAAGGGATATTTGGTGTGAGTTTTGCGTTATGAGCAGCTATGTAATAACTGGCAAGTTATTTCCACCGCTCACCTTTAATAGCACTGCTATTACAGGTTTTCCAAAAACCTGCGTTTGCGGGCAATATGGCAGCGTTTAGCTCCATACATCACACAAATACCAGCGCTGCTTTGAGCTGGTTTTACGTGCTTGTTCACGATTTCCCCATAGACATCAATGGGGAGAGCCAGCTAAAAAAAAGCCTAACACCTGCAATAAAGGAGCGTAAAGCTCCATAACGCAGTCCCATTGATTCATATGGGGAAAGAAAATTTATGTTTAAACTTAACACCCTAACATAAACCCTGAGTCTAAATACCCCTATTCTGCTGCCCCTGACATCGCCGACACCTACCTACACTTATTAACCCCTAATCTGCCGCCCCAATGTCACCACCACCTACCTACACTTATTAACCCCTAATCTGCTGCCCCCAATGTCGCCGCAACCTACCTACACTTATTAACAACTAATCTGCCGTCCCCAATGTCGCTGCCACCACTATACTAAAGTTATTAACCCCTAAACCTCTGGTCTCCCACATCACTAACACAAAATAAATATATTAACCCCTAAACCTAACCCTAAGTCTAACCCTAACCCTAGCACCCTTAACTTTAATATAATTAAAATAAATCTAAATAAAAATTACTATTATTACCAAAATAATACCTATTTGAGACTAAATACATACCTGTAAAATAAACCCTAAGCTAGCTACAACATAACTAATAGTTACATTGTAGCTATCTTAGGTTTTATTTTTATTTTACAGGCAAGTTTGTATTTATTTTAATTAGGTAGACTAGTTAGTAAATAGTTATTAACTATTTACTATCTACCTAGTTAAAATAAATACAAAGTTACCTGTAAAATAAAACCTAACCTGCCTTACACTAAAACCTAACATTACACCAAAATTAAATAAATTAAATTAACAAAATACATTTATCTAAATTACAAAAAAATAATAAACACTAAATTACACAAAAGAAAAAAGAAATGATCAAATATTTAAACTAATTAACCTAATCTAATAAAATAAAATAAAAAAAAAACCTAGCCTACACTAAACTGCCAATGGCCCTCAAAAGGGCCTTTTGCGGGGCATTGCCCCAAAAAAATCAGCTCTTTTGCCTGTAAAAAAAACACAAACAACCCCCCAACAATAAAACCCACTACCCACACAACCAACCCCCCCAAAAAAACTACCTAAAAACTTATCTCCCCATTGCCCTGAAAATGGCATTTGGATGGGCATTGCCCTTAACAGGGCATTTAGCTCTTTTTCGGTGCCCAAAACCTTAATCTAAAAATAAAACCCACCCAATAAACCCTTAATAAAACCTAACACTAACCCCCGAAGATCCACTTACAGTTTTTGAAGACCGGACATCCATCATCATCCAGCCTGGAGAAGTCTTCATCCAAGCGGCAAGAAGTCCTCAACGAACCCGGGAGAAGTCTTTATCCAAGCGGCAAGAAGTCGTCCTCAAGGCGGGCAGAAGTCTTCATCCAGACAGCATTTTCTATCTTCATCCTTCCGACCTGGAGTGGCTCCATCTTCAAGACATCCGGCGCGGAGCATCCTCTTCTTTCGCTGGCTCTTGAAGAATGAAGTTTCCTTTAAATGACGTCATCCAAGATGGCGTCCCTTGAATTCTGATTGTCTGATAGAATTCAGCCAATTGGAATTAAAGGGTAAAAAATCCTATTGGCTTAAATCAGCCAATAGGATTGAGCTCACATTCTATTGGCTGATTGGAACAATCGGAATTCAAGGGACGCAATCTTGGATGACGTCATTTAAAGGAAACTTCTGAAGACTTCTGCCCGCCTTGAGGACGACTTCTTGCCACTTGGATGAAGACTTCTCCCGGCTTCGTTGAGGAGTTCTTGCCGCTTGGATGAAGACTTCTCCCGGCTGGATGAGGATGGATGTCCAGTCTTCAAAAGCTGTAAGTGGATCTTCAGGGGTTAGTGTTAGGTTTTATTAAGGGTTTATTGGGTGGGTTTTATTTTTAGATTAAGGTTTTGGGCACAGAAAAAGAGCTAAATGCCCTGTTAAGGGCAATGCCCATCCAAATGCCATTTTCAGGGCAATGGGGAGCTTAGGTTTTTTAGGTAGAATTTTTTTTGGGGGGGTTGGTTGTGTGGGTGATGGGTTTTACTGTTGGGGGGTTGTTTGTATTTTTTCTTTACAGGTAAAAGAGCTGATTTCTTTGGGGCAATGCCCCGCAAAAGGCACTTTTAAGGGCTATTGGCAGTTTAGTGTAGGCTAGGTTTTTTTTAGTTTGTGAGGGCTTTTTTATTTGATAGGGCTATTAGATTAGTTTAAATATTTGATAATTTCTTTTTTATTTTGTGTAATTTAGTGTTTATTGTTTTCTGTAATTTAGTTAATTGTATTTAATTAATGTAATTTATTTAATTTTAGTGTAATGTTAGGTGTTAGTGTAACTCAGGTTAGGTTTTATTTTACAGGTAAATGTGTATTTATTTTAACTGTATAGTTAGTAAATATTTAATAACTATTTACTAACTAGTCTACCTAGTTAAAATAAATACAAACTTAGCTGTGAAATAAAAATAAAACCTAAGATAGCTACAATATAACTATTAGTTATATTGTAGCTAGCTTAGGGTTTATTTTACAGGTAAGTATTTAGTTTTAAATAGGAATTATTTAGGTAATGATAGTAAGTTTTATTTAGATTTATTTTAACTATATTAAAGTTAGGGTTACGTTAGGGTTAGACTTAGGGTTAGGTTTAGGGGTTAATATATTTATTTAGTGTTAGTGATGTGGGAGGACAGAGATTTAGGGGTTAATAACTTTAGTATAGTGGCGGCAGAAACGTTCGGGCGGCAGATTAGGAGTTAATAATATTTAACTAGTGTTTGCGATGCGGGAGTGCGGCGGTTTAGGGGTTAATATGTTTATTATAGTGGTGGCGATGTACGGAGCGGCAGATTAGGGGTTAATAATTTTATTTTAGAGTTTGCAATGCGGGGGGGCCTCAGTTTAGGGGTTAATAGGTAGTTTATGGGTGTTAGTGTACTTTGTAACACTTTAGTTATGAGTTTTATGCTACAGCTTTGTAGCGTAAAACCCATAACTACTGACTTTAGATAGCGGTATGAATCTTGTCGGTATAGGCTGTACCGCTCACTTTTTGGCCTCCCAGGCAAACTCGTAATACCGGTGCTATGGAAGGGAAGTCCCATTGAAAAATGACTTTTTGAAAGGTGCGGTAGTTATGTTGTGTTACGGCCAAAAAGGTGTGCTGTACAGCTATACCTACAAGACTCGTAATAGCAGCGGAAGTGAAAAAGCAGCGTTATGAGCCATAAACTCGTAATCTAGCCGACAGTGTTAATCTGTTCTAATAAAATTCAGATTCTGCTGATATATTGATCTACTGAAAGACTGCACTTACACAGTGTTTACTGTCCTTTTAACCCATCTTGGCAAAGCAAACATACTCCTACCTCTGTCCAAAAAAAAAGCGGTGTTCAGCAAAAAAAAGCAAAACCAAACAAAAACACAAACATAAAATAGTTCAACCAAAATAATCCTATACAGTATTTAACAAAATATAACATATTTTTACACCCACCCAGGTCTCCCATTTATTTGATTCTTGTAATTATTTATTAGTTCAGAGAAACATGGACACCACAGCAAAATAAGACTAGAGACTAGAGCCTATAGCTGTTGCAGCAGGACGTATGTGTGAAGAGCTCCTGGACTTAACTAGCTTTCTTTTTTTATTTATTTCCTAACTTCTACCTATTTTTACTTGGCAAAATCAAGTTAAACTGCCTTGTGTTATTCAGGAGGAATCTGTGGATATCTAGCATAACACGGACCTGCCTATGCTCTTCATCTAACTTTACTGCGACTAGCCACGAGGTTCAGAGGCCTTGTATGTCTGACTGTCAGTGTTGTTGAGGTTACTGCATACATACCCCCCCCCCCACCCCAGAATCCTGGGTTACCAAACCAGTTTGATTATAACTGGACAGTTCTTTGTTCTATGGTACAACTGCTGAAATAGGATATTAGCCACTAGAGAGAAAAGTACATAACAAATGTAAAACAAACATGGATGCCCTAAATGCATGGGAGACAAGAATGCATCAGCTCCTCCACATTCATTTCTCTATTCTGGAACAACTACTACTTCAGGTTCTTTTCCTAAAAATGAGAACCTACTCTCAGTAGTGGCTGAAAATGAAGAGCTAACTCAGCTTGGAGTGCCAGGGAGTGCAAGGAAAAGATAGATGCTTCTTCAGCCACATCCACTAACTTTGATCCCAACACCCAACTGCTGCAAACTCTAGCAGCATTAACAAGAGAAAAGAGGGGAGTATCGGCGATCCAACCTACTATCCTACCCGCAGCTGTACACCTTCAAGAGCTGCATCGTTCCCGAGAGGTAGGAGGCCCTAAGCTCATGATTCCCCTTCAGACTGCGAGTAACGGCAGAGCCAACCAGGAGAGGCAGGACTTAGAGTTGTGTAGCTACAGAGATAGAGTCACTAACATGGGGTGATGTCCACGGCAGTATGACATCCCCTGCGCGAGTCACTGAAGAGTATTGTAAATTGTTGCCCAGTGCGATGTGGCCCAATCTTGTGTCTCCTGACTCAGCACAGCCACATGTAGTCTGATTTGTTCAGCAAACCCTGAACCCTGCTGTCTAATACTCTCCCCAGAGTACTTTTCTACAACCAACGTTTTACCCCCTCAGGAGAGCTGGACAAGGGACTTCTGAGCTATTTGGTAAAGGCTGGTGGGTAAGGATTCAACTATACTGTTTCACGCTAAAAGCTGCGGTACCAGCTCCTGAGGACACTCTATTGCCACTTGAACAGTCCTTGGTCCGGCATGACAGTATTGGAGTGGGCTAAATATTTACTCACCTTTCAATATAGACACAGCTGTATTAGTCATTTTATGGACATCAGTATGGTTGTACATGTTTTAATGTTTAGAGTTTTGATGCACCAGTTCTTTTCTAAAGCAAGTTGGGGTTGACTGCTGATGCGGAACTTTCAGGTTTAATAGTGTGTATGGGAAAAGTATTCTAGCTGCATTACAACATTACCCATATTACCATATGGAAAGTTTATAGCATTTTTTTTAACATGTCTCCCTTTACTAGTAAGTACCCTATTAGAGTGTTGTAGAGACTGTCTTCCCATAATTTTACTAGTAGATATATGTATGTATTAATATATGCGTATTTGCTCTTGCGTGTGTGCATGTACATATACTGTATATACGAGTTTATATGTTTATAGAGATAACTGTACACAGATCACGTATCTTTTGTCTTATGAATTGTTCTCAATGCATTAGTTTTCCTAAAAGTGGTCTCACATGTTAACTTTATGTTATCATCATTTAATGAGTGCTCTATGGGTTTGTTCATTCTTTTTTTACTATCTGTTGGCTAGATTACGAGTGTTGGCTAGATTACGAGTTGTACGTTAGGATAAAAAAGCAGCGTTAAGAGGTCCTAACGCTGCTTTTTATGCCCGCTGGTATTACGAGTCTTGAAGGTTTAGGGGCACCGCACACTTTTTTGGCCTTACCGCAAAACGACTTACGTAAACTTCGTAAAGTCTTTTTTCTATGGGACTTCCATAGTGCCGGTATTACAAGTCTGTCCTGACCAATATGTGGTCGATAACCAAGATTATTTAGAAAGGCCAGAAATTTTCTGGGAAACTGCGAAAGCCGTTTTCAGAGGGGAGATTAAGGCGTATACAGTAAGAATGAGGGTGATATGGAGGAAAAGGGAGGAGCAATTAGCAAACACTTTAAGTAATAACTATAGGAGATACCTTATTGACCCTTCATCTGAGCAATGGCATAAATATAAAGACAGTAAAGCTTTGTATGATCTTTTTTTGAAACAGCACTCTGTATCAGAGGATTTAAAGTTGAAGGCCCTATACACTGAGGTGCATGGTGTCTCAGCTAAATATCTAGCTAGGATTGTCAAAATAAGACAGCAAAAGAATTATATCTCAGCAATTAAATGTAGAAATACCAGAGTAACCGATCCCTCAGCAATAAGAGCAGCCTTTTTCCAGACCTATCAAGAATTATACATGGAGAAGCAGATCAACCCCCTCTAAAACCAAACAGTTTTGGCAAGGGTTAACCTTGCCTCAAATTAAGAAAGAGGATCTTCAAGAATTGAATAAGCCTTTCACTGTTGAAGAAATTGCAAATGCCATCCAGAAGCTGAAGTTAGGGAAAGCCCCCGGGCCAGATGCCCTGCTGGCAGAGTTCTATAAACTACTCTCCGATCAGATCGGAGATGTTAGTTAATTTATTTAACGACTATTTTATTGGGAATAAACCCCAATCTTCTTTGTTTGCGGCTTCCAACATAGTCTTAATCCCTAAAAAAGGCAAAGACCTAGAGCTAACCTCATCATATAAGCCTATTTCACTCTTGAATCAGGACTATAAGATCCTGACATATATCTTGGCTAGTAGACTGAAAACTCCTCTAGGAGATTTGATACACCCAGAACAGACGGGCTTTATGATGGGCAGAAGCCCCGTTAAAAATCTTAGGAAAGTACAATTGGTTCTTGATTTCTTTTGGAACAAGGTAGAAAGACAAAGGGTCTCCCCTAAACCGGATCTCGCCATACTTATAATCGACGCCGAAAAAGCGTTTGATTCTATTATCTGGGACCATTTGTTAACAGTATTAGGGAAATTTGGTATAACTGGCTCCTTCCAATATTTTATTACACAACTATATAAGAAGCCAATATCCTCAATTATTGTGAATGGAAAATTAACTGAGAAGATCTTTTTAGGGCGGGGTACCCGCCAGGGGTGCCCATTATCCCCATTCCTTTTTAATCTATCCCTTGAACCATTTGCAATTCTTTTGAGGAAAGAACTGCAGGGTATCCAGTTGGGAGGTCATAAGATGGTTCTCTCCCTGTTTGCAGATGATCTCTTGCTTTTTCTTAATAACTCAAGGATAGTTATCCCTCGGTTATTGGAACTATGTAATCTCTTCAGCTCATTCTCAGGTTATAAAATTAACTACGAAAAATCAGAGATTATGTGGATACGTAAACCCATAGGTCCCTGTATTCACCCATTTTTAGAATCTACTCAGATTACCTATCCAGGAATTATGTTAAGTAGGGACCCTAACAGATGGTATGAGCTTAACTTTAAACAGTGTATCAAGGGCCTGACTCTGAAACTGCAAAACTGGGGTAACCTTCCTCTTTCTCTTACTGCTCGTATTATGCTAATTAAAGTGGTGCTTTTTCCCAAACTTTTATATTTCTTGCAGAACCTTCCGCTTCTGTTGTATAAAAAAGATTTAGCTATTCTCAATAGGGCGTTCAATCAGTTTATCTAGCAAGGTAAGAAACCACGGATTTCACTATTCAAATTAACACTCCCTAAAGCTTTTGGAGGTATGGCCTGCCCCAATCTGAAACTTTATAATTATGCTGCAGTAGCAAAATTTGCTCTGGATTGGATCACTGAAAAGAACCTGATTTCGTTTTATGAGATTGAGTCTATATTGATAAAACCGTTTAGTTTGAAGGCGATCCTTCATCACACGGCAAGTAAATTACCAGACCAACTATGCCAGATGGTTACCTTTAAGTTTATTGTACAAGCATGGCAGAAAATATGCAAGGAACTCAGAGTAGATTTTAGGAAATCAGAATTCCTACCTCTAATCGGTAACCCGAGTTTCCCAATAGCTTGTAAACCTTCGGTATTCGAGTTATGGGCCGAACGAGGAGTGAACTATGTAATTCAGATATGTGATGGTAACAATCTGAGACTCCGATCGTTTGAGAATATTGCTAACCAGTTCCATCTTCCGAGGTCCAGTTTCTTTGCTTATTTGCAAATTAGGCACTGGGTGGAGAAATTGAGACTAGATACAGGGGTGGGGATAGATAGCAAATACTTGAAACATATAATCACTCAATATCATGAGGGGGTGAACACTATCTCTCAACCATATCATGCTATTATGAGATCCTGGGGCCAAAATAATCTTGTAGATATCTCAACAAAATGGGCAAAAGAAAAGCTGAGAGTAGAGAGCGAGACCATAACACAGAGTATTTCGCTGGTAGCCAGGGCAACCTATATGCATACATGGAAAGAATCCCATATGAAATTAGTTAATAGGGCGTACCTCACTCCAGCTAGACTTGCAAAATGGAGTCGGGAAAAAAGGAATTGTCCTAAGTGTAGCAAGGAATCCACAGATTATGTACACTGTTTTTGGACTTGCCCCAAAATATCCCAATTTTTGCAGAAGATTAATTTCTGGGCCTCCAAGATAATGGGGACAAGTGTTAAAGTTACGTTACATCAGATAGTGTTCTTATGTAAATATACTACTGCCCTCCCTAATAATAGACTTATCAATTTATTTATTCTGACAGCACGTAATCTAATTTTAAGGAACTGGAGAAACCACAAACCACTTAAATTCACCGATTTTTTGAAAGAAGTCCAGTACCAAATGGTGCTGGAGCAATGTAACACAAGATCTACCAATTCAAAACAAGTTTCTAGATTTTTTAGCAAATGGAAGATATATATTATTTCACTCCCTAAGGAGTTGCAGGAACAGGCGGTGCTACATTATAAATCCTCACCCTGGCTACAAAGCCAAATAGAACGTGGTTTGCTCCCTAGATTATGGCTGGGCAATTAATAGAGGAATGGAGGAATGTGGGGGGGGGTGTTGGGAGGGGTTTCTCCCCACTTCTCCCCTCTATCTGGTCCTGCTGTCCATCTGTTCTTTAGTAGGGTTGTCTGATAATTTAAAGAAGGAATTATAGGAATCCCGTAATGGTTCATAACAAGGAGGAAGTTGTAGAAGAGAAGTTACTATTAGACATAATTTCCTGACATAGGTACTAGGAGCCAGTATTTAGCTTTTGAAATGCTCCTAGTTAATTCATACTTTCAAAAAGCTTAATGATATACATTTAGGACATTGAAGAATCCAGTGGTCCAGGGACTATTTTAGTCAGTTCGAGCAGAAGATTTATGCACTGAGTTAAGTATTAATTTAGAATCAGGAAAAGAGGATCTATTTTCTATTAGCGTTATGTAACCAAGAAAGGTTGTTTCTTTTTCCTCTGTATCTTCCCTTAACTTTATTATTTGTTGGATTTGGATGAAACGGAACTTAAAATTAATTATCAATTTAAGATTATTGCTAATTCTATTTTTTGTTATGTAACAAAGGAAATTGAGATGTATTTGATTTGTACTGTATAGGAGCTGTGTCTCCTAACATTGTTGGTTTAATTTATCTTTTTCAATAAACAAATTAAAAAAAAAAAAAAAAAAAAAAAAAAACAAGTCTGTCCTGGGAGGCCAAAAAGTGAGTGGTACACCCTCTCCTGTCAAGAGTCCTAATGCATTTAAAAGTCAGTAGTTAAGAGTTTTATGGTACAACGCCGTAACATAAAACTCATAACTAAAGTGCTAAAAAGTATACTAACACCCATAAACTACCTATTAACCCCTAAACCGAGGCCCTCCCGCATTGCAAATACTAAAATAAAAATGTTAACCCCTAATCTGCCGTTCCGGACACCGCCGCCACCTACATTATATTTATGAACCCCTAATCTGCTGATCCCAACATCGTCGACACCTACATTATATTTTTAACCCCTAATCTGCCGCCCCCAATGTCGCCGCCACCTACCTACACTTATTAACCCCTAATCTGCCGCCCCCAACGTCGCCGCCACTATAATAAAGATATTAACCCATAAACCGCCGCACTCCCGCCTTGCAAACATTAGTTAAATATTATTAACCCCTAATCTGCCGTCCCTAACATCGCCACACCTACCTACATTTATTAACCCCTAATCTGCCACCGCCAACGTCGCCGCCACTATATTAAAGTTATTAACCCCTAAACCTAAGTATAACCCTAAACCTAATACCCACTAACTTAAATATAATTTAAATAAATCTAAATAAATATTCTTATCATTAACTAAATTATTCCTATTTAAAACTAAATACTTACCTATAAAATAAACCCTAAACTAGCTACAATATAACTAATAGTTACATTGTAGCTAGCTTAGGATTTATTTTTATTTTACAGGCAAGTTTGTATTTATTTTAACTAGGTAGAATAATTATTAAATAGTTATTACCTATTTAATAACTACCTAGCTAAAATAAATACAAATCTACCTGTAAAATAAAACCTAACCTAAGATACACTATCACCTAACACTACACTATAATTAAATAAATTGACTAAATTAAATACAATTACCTAAATTAAATTAAATTAGCTAAAGAACAAAAAAACAAACACTAAATTACAGAAAATAATAAACAAATTATTAAAATTTAAACTAATTACACCTATTCTAATAGCCCTATTAAAATAAAAAAGCCCCCCCAAAATAAAAAAAAAAACCTAGCCTAAACTAAACTACTAATAGCCCTTAAAAGGGCCTTTTGCGGGGCATTGCCCCAAAGTAATCAGCTCTTTTACCTGTAAAAAAAAATACAAACAACCACCCCAACAGTAAAACCCACCACCCACACAACCAACCTTCCAAATAAAATACTATCTAAAAAAAAACTAAGCTCCCAATTGCCCTGAAAAGGGCATTTGGATGGGCATTGCCCTTAAAAGGGCAGTTAGCTCTTTTGCCGCCCAAACCCTAATCTAAAAAATAAAACCCACCCAATACATCCTTAAAAAAACCTAACACTAACCCACTGAAGAACGACTTACCGGGAGACGTCTTCATCCAAGCCGGGCGAAGTGGTCCTCCAGACGGGCAGAAGTCTTCATCGAAGCCGGGCAGAAGTGGTCCTCCAGACGGGCAGAAGTCTTCATATAGACAGCATCTTCTATCTTCATCCATCCGGCGTGGAGCGGGTCCATCTTCAAGACATCCGACACAGAGCATCCTCTTCTGGCAACGACTAAAACAGAATGAAGGTACCTTTAAGTGACGTCATCCAAGATGGCGTCCCTTAGATTCCGATTGGCTGATAGAATTTTATCAGCCAATCGGAATTAAAGTAGAAAAAATCCTATTGGCTGATGCAATCAGCCAATAGGATTGAAGTTCAATCCTATTGGCTGATTGGATCAGCCAATAGGATTGAGCTTGCATTCTATTGGCTGATTGGAGCAGCAAATAGATTGCGAGCTCAATACTATTGGCTGATTGGATCAGCCAATATGATTGAGCTTGCATTCTATTGGCTGATTGGAACAGCAAATAGATTGCGAGCTCAATCCTATTGGCTGATTGGATCAGCCAATAGGATTGAACTTCAATCCTATTGGCTGATTGCATCAACCAATAGGATTTTTTCTACCTTAATTCCGATTGGCTGAAAGAATTCTATCAGCCAATCGGAATCTAAGGGACGCCATATTGGATGACGTCACTTAAAGGTACCTTCATTCTGTTTTAGTCGTCTCCAGAAGAGGATGCTCCTCGTCGGATGTCTTGAAGATGGACCTGCTCTGCGCCGGATGGATGAAGATAGAATATGCCGTCTGGATGAAGACTTCTGCCCGTCTGGAGGACCACTTCTGCCCGGCTTGGATGAAGACTTCTGCCCGTCTGGAGGACCACTTCTGCCCAGCTTGGATGAAGACTTCTGCCCGTCTGGAGGACCACTTCGCCCGGCTTGGATGAATAAGTCTCCGGTAAGTCGATCTTCAGGGGGATAGTGTTAGGTTTTTTTAAGGGTGTATTGAGTGGGTTTTATTTTTTAGATTAGGTTTTGGGCAGCAAAAGAGCTAACTGCCTTTTTAAGGGCAATGCCCATCCTAATGCCCTTTTCAGGGCAATGGGGATCTTAGGTTTTTTTAGATAGTATTTTATTTGGGGGGTTGGTTGTGTGGGTGGTGGGTTTTACTGTTGGGGGGGTTGTTTGTATTTTTTTTTACAGGTAAAAGAGCTGATTACTTTGGGGCAATGCCCCGCAAAATGCCCTTTTAAGGGCTATTGGTTGTTTAGTTTAGGCTAGGGATTTTTTTATTTTGGGGGGGCTTTTTTATTTTAATAGGGCTATTAGATTAGGTGTAATTAGTTTAAATTTCTGTAATTTGTTTATTATTTTCTGTAATTTAGTGTTTTGTTTTTTTGTTCTTTAGCTAATTTAATTTAGGTAATTGTATTTAATTTAGTTAATTTATTTAATTATAGTGTAGTAATGTTAGGTGTTAGTGTAACTTAGGTTAGGTTTTATTTTACAGGTAAATTTGTAAGTATTTTAGCTAGGTAGTTATTAAATTTTTATTAAATAGTTAATAACTATTTAATAACTATTCTACCTAGTTAAAATAAATACAAACTTGCCTGTAAAATAAAAATAAATCCTAAACTAGATACAATGTAACTATTAGTTATATTGTAGCTAGCTTAGGGTTTATTTTACAGGTAAGTATTTAGTTTTAAATAGGAATTATTTAGTTAATAATAGGAATATTTATTTAGATTTATTTAAATGATATTTAAGTTAGTGGGTGCTAGGTTTAGGGGTTAATAACTTTAATATAATGGCAGCAACGTTGGGGCAGCAGATTAGGGGTTAATAAATGTAGGTAGGTGGCGGCGATGTTGGGGACGGCAGATTAGGGGTTAATAATATTTAACTAATGTTTGCGAGGCGGGAGTGTGGCGGTTTAGGGGTTAATATGTTTATTAAGTATTATGTTTATGGTGGCGGCGATGTTGGGGGCGGCAGATTAGGGGTTAATAAGTGTAGGTAGGTGGCCGCGACATTGGGGGCGGCAGATTAAGAGTTAATAAATATAATGTAGGTGGCGGCGATGTTGGGGGCAGCAGATTAGGGGTTCATAAGTGTAGGTGGCGGCGGTGTCCAGAGCGGCAGATTAGGGGTTAATAAGTATAATATAGGTGTTGGTGATGTCGGGGGGTGGCAGATTAGGGGTTAATAAGTGTAAGATTAGGGGTGTTTAGACTCGGGGTTCATGTTAGGGTGTTAGGTGTAGACATAAAATGTATTTCCCCATAGGAATCAATAGGGCTGCGTTACTAAGTTTTACGCTGCTTTTTTGCAGGTGTAAGACTTTTTTTCAGCCGGCTCTCCCCGTTGATTCCTATGGGGAAATCGTGCATGAGCACGTTACACCAGCTCACAGCTGACTTAAGCAGCGCTGGTATTGGAGTGCGGTAATGAGCAAAATTTTGCTCAATGCTCACTCCTTGTCTTTTAACGACAGGTTTCTGAAAACTCGTAATACCAGCGCTGTATGTAAGTGAGCGGTGAGTGAAAACTGCTCATTAGCACCGCACAGCCTCTAACGCAAAACTCGTAATCTAGGTGTAAGTTATTATTCTGTTAATATTATTAGATGGGTCCAAAAGAGGCCCTTATTTCAAGCTAACGTTCTCACCCCCTCCAATTCCCCATATTGATCATTACTAGGTTCAGGGGCCCAAAAGAGACCCTTTCTCAGTTTTGGGGGAAATAACTTTAATTTATATCATATTATAACCTAAGGGGGTATATATACACAGTATATACAAATAAATAAATTAGGTTATCTTTCTCTGTGGGCAACAGGGTTGTACTGTATTGCTATATTACAATGGTCTTGTGATCTTTTAGTTTTTGTTTAACTTTTAATGATAAACTTTGAATAATATTATGAACAATTGGGATTGAAGTTCCCTAGAAAGAAATGTTTTTTTAGCACTCTTTGCCCAGACTGATCGTAGAGGCAAAGAAAATATTTAAAATTAAACTTTAATTGAACACTTAAAAGATGGATGAACACAAACAAATTTAAAAATCTCTATCCAGAGTAAATGGGATGTGAGAGTAACAGTGGGAACTAATGGTTGCTTGTCAGGCCTTTATTGCATGAATGTAATATCAGGACTCACTGTTTATCAAAAAAGGATCTCCACATATGGAGTGGCAAATAGAGAGTGGGCCATATAATGAGTTTCAATTTTATAATCTTCTAAGGTGTGTGGGACAGAGGGGGGTTGTGTGGGACAATGGGGTCCCATATATTGTTGTTATTTTAAGTAGTAACTATCCAAGTCAAATGGGTGGTTAACCATATGATAACTAAATACATTTTAAGACCCATTTCCAGATAAGGGGAGAGCAATCCACTGATACAGTGGCGCCATAAATAATTTAACCTATCTTCGAACCGTAAGGTTTGGTTTATTTAGGAGGATAGGATTAATTTAGCTATATAAACTGATAAATTAAGCAATAGTTGCACTTGGAAAAGTAAACTAGCATTATACCATTTGAATGCATACTTAGACAACAGGTAAATTGGCATAAATAAGAACACTTAACAATACCTTTTTTACGGTAAACGATTGCCAAGTGGTGTATCACAATATTAATACAGTTAAAAGCATTACCCATGATATTTCAAATACATACAAACTAATCTATAATGCCAAATAAGTGAATGGGGAAGCGCAATTATTTACAATAAAGTTGATAAAAGTACGCTTGTAATAACATATGATCTACTAGATAACAGTTGCTCAGACAGAGCGACATTTCGCAATATAAGAATTTGCCAAATTTTTATGCAAGATGATAGAGCGTTACAATAGTATAACCGAATAAGAAGACTAACAGTCAGTGGTAACACTGTTTATTATTTACAGCAGCCATTGATAAATGCAATGATATAATAGCAGACAAATTTACTCGTGTACCAACGGCTCAGATATAACGATATAATAGCCGACAAATTTACTCAAGTGTACCAACGGCTCAGATATAACGATATAATAGCAGACAAATTTACTCAAGTGTACCAACGGTTCAGATAAAGCGCTATCCCACAGTATAAGGATTCACAACTTGCCAATTCACACACAAACATGTCAAAGGGCAACAAGGCAACAAGTGCAATTTACCAATAAATGAAATACACTGACAACTGGTAGCGAAAAAACAGCTGACAATTTATTTTATTTTATTCAAGTGTATTAACTGCTCGGATAGGGTGCTGTCTCGCAGTATAAGGACTCATAACGTGCCAATTCATAAACAAATATGTCAAAAAGTAAAGCATAACAAATGTAATCTACCACAAATAAAGTATATCGACAACTAGTTGAAATATTGCCAAGTATTTATTACAGTCAGTAACAACTGGAACAATATAAACAAACACAATCAAGTGTAACAATTCTGTCAGTATTTTTAAACTAAATCCTATCCACCTGAACAGATATATAATCTGAACATACCCAGTTTATGTGCATTAACGATTACTTTAGACATTGCCTGAGAATTAGCAAGCACTGTTGATCACATTTTTTATGCACACAAAACTGGAAAGTGTATGACACAATTCCTAAGACCTTAGAAGATAATAAAATTGAAACTCATTATATGGCCCACTCTCTATTTGCCACTCCATATGTGGAGATCCTTTTTTGATAAACAGTGAGTCCTGATATTACATTCATGCAATAAAGGCCTGACAAGCAACCATTAGTTCCCACTGTTACTCTCACATCCCATTTACTCTGGATAGAGATTTTTTAATTTGTTTGTGTTCACCCATCTTTTAAGTGTTCAAATAAAGTTTAATTTTAAATATTTTCTTTGCCTCTACGATCAGTCTGGGCAACGAGTGCTAAAAAAGCATTTCTTTCTAGGGAACTTCAATCCCAATTGTTCATAATATTTTGAATCAAAATGCTAGCACCACTCCTCACGAGGAAATACTAAACTGATACTGATATGTCAAGTATCTTGTGAACCAATATATCAGAGGAGTCTGCCATTATAGTGCCCTTGCCATCGCGTGTGGAGCAACTTTGAATAATGTCCGCCAACTATTGTACCCATATTACTGTATATATGTAGCAAAAGCCCTATTTCTCGTTTGTAATGATTTCATGTAGCCTCAATAAAAAGTATTAAAAAAAAAAATTACTTGATGGCAAAACGGTTATGAAATCCCTTATTTGAATGGTGGAACCTAACTCTTCCAAATAAGGGAGTCTTATGATATATTTTTATCCTGAGGAGGCAATATAGACCTTTTAAAATCACCCCAAAATAGAACCAATACTTTGAGGTATTTTTCAGCTGGATGGACAAAGGACCCATTTGAAAGATGTTTGCTACTTTCAAACAAGGGGTCTCAATTTTGCCTGTGTATTATGGGGGCAACACAGAGGATACCGTACCCCCATGATGTTAACCTGTATGCGTATGGTTCTGTCAGACAATCACTTTTGTCATGATGATAATGTTGGTATCCATTAAAGGGACAGTATACTGTAAAATAGTTTTTCCCTTAATGTGTTTACAATTGCTTTTTTTTTCCAACGGCAGAGTAAAAAATGTATGAATACTAGCTTTTTAAGGTTTATTTGTGTATATTAAGGCTCTGATTTTGTGTTTAGAAGCCACAACCTAATAAAATGGGTTGACCTTGTAGGTATAATCAGATGTCATTACTGTATCCCATTTTGTACATATACATTTTTCTTTATCTTATATCTGTCCATAAAACAATCACCAGTACTTGGAGAGAACAATGGACAATCAACATTGTATTACCTTATCTCTGCTATATCCCACTGGGAGTGTAATTT
This sequence comes from Bombina bombina, assembly GCF_027579735.1. NCBI lineage: Eukaryota > Metazoa > Chordata > Amphibia > Anura > Bombinatoridae > Bombina > Bombina bombina. The sequence goes on along the minus strand of NC_069505.1, from coordinate 113,004,120 downwards.
CTTCTGCTGGCTGTGTTTACAAAGTTTATCTATAGCTTGGACATGCGGCCACAAACTTTCAGAATAGGTGGGGATACCACATGCTAAATCAACTATTTCAAATGCCAATATAAGGGTAAAGGAGCTACTTGTAATCAATTGAATACACTCCAACAGGTAAAGTGGGTCATTGGGAACAAATTAAAGTGGTGAAAAATGTTGAGTAAACTGTCCCTTTAAAGGTTGGGTCCATTAAAAAACATAGTCCACTGCTAGTACACTCAATTAGTTTGGAAGCAAAACTATATATTCGAGCACCTTATACTTCATGGACTCTATTGATCCAAACCTCTGTGTATTAATGAATGCAGAGACCTAATCTGAATGACTTAGGTCTGAGGTGGTGGCCTATCACGTGGCCTCAGACCCCCCCCCCCTCAGCAGAGTAGCTGGGTAACGCAGTCGCAAGTGGACTGCTAATCGGCTATACCTTCAATTGATAACCACTTTACCGCACCATAATTACTGTTAGGAGTAAATACACTCAATATGGAGCTGAACTATGTGCTAAGGGAGCTCGCTAAACTACTTGATGAATTCCAGGATGCATTTACTCACACCCTGGACACCACCTTTGGCCCCTATGCTCTCAACAACTGTTTAAAGGAAGCCTATCCTTGCCCACCAGCAAATGGTCACCACGTTGATGGTACTCTGAGGCTCCCTGGGGATGACGACCCTGGGGATGACGATCAGGGCTTAGCTATAAAACACATTACCCAAGGCACTATAAGACGGCCCCTTGAGAAGGCCTCTACTAAAAATCAATGGCTGAATACAACTGAGAGTGCGGCCGAGGAGGTTCCAGGACCTGATCTTGTTGTGGGGCTATGTAATTTGCAAATTACATCGAAGGAAAATGTACCCACTGACTATATGTACAATATATCCCCTCAATAGTATGGGACTAAACACAATAGTAGATCACTCCAGCGACGATCCTCTAGATCGATTTTACAGCCTGCCAACTCAGGAAATTGGCCCAGTGATCACATAATCCACAGGATGACTCAGGATGTAAAATACATGTGGACCATCTTCCCAAAGATTGAAGATCACTGTGCTTTGTTGTTGGGCTCAGGAGCAATGATAAGCTTGAAGGGATCAGACTCTCCATTATCGCTAATACACCTGACAGTGCTTGAGATCCTGGATGGCGTAGAGAGTCCTGGTTGAGAAGTTCTTATCAGCACGATATGCCTCCACCCAGATACACCAAAAATATTTTTGCTATGCCCTTAAATCCGGAGTGGGGTAATCTATAAACTGAATTAAGCATACACATGTTACCAAACCACAACCTTGCAGTAGATAGGAGCTGAGTTACAATTACTAAATCCCTTACTGATACTTATGGTGGGTGTTCCAATTATTATACTTGCAGCATACATTTACCCTAACTTAAATACTACTATACAGTTGATATAAGTATACTCTGTAGTGATCTGTAAACGGATGTGGTTAATCTTTTATTGTTCTCTAATTGGCAGTGAGGCTGAGCATGTATATGTATGACAGTACACTAACCCATACCAATAGATGTTATTTACAATATTTATAACTTTAATTGAGCCTTACTAATGCAACCGGTATTATAGCAATATAACTGACTTTTGGGAAAACGGTACTGCTGTTTGGATATAAGATTTTAAAACCAATTACTGTAAATTGACCTCCATTTGGTTTGTTTGCAATATCGGTTACTGGTATCTTACCCCAATCAGATTGCCATATAGTGCACCAAGACACGATATACACTTTCATTGATATTTCTAATATGTCTTTTTGCTATTTTCTGATCTTATGTAAACCGTTTTGGTTACACGGTTGCGCTAACCATTTACTGAAATACTACGTAGTAAACGGAGGAGATATCTTTACCTCGTTCTGCTACAAATCACACCTCATACATTTGTGCAGATTGCTACATTAGTATTGAGCAATCCTTTAATTTTATGTGGATTTGAGATATTACTGTTGAGCTAAATCTCGCTAGCATTTTAGTTTGAACTCTTTACCCAGTATTTTAAGAAATTTCTATACAATTTATGTTTTAATTTCTTATGACATACACGCCTTTATACATTGATATAAGGGGTGACCTTGAGTGCTTATATAATATCTCTTTCTTTATTCGGTTGTAACTTGTAACTTATTCTCTGTGACATCATCACTTACACTTGTTGTGACATGAAAGGGGGTGCCCCATAACATATACAGAACAATATAAACACATTGTGATTAGCCATACAGCGTATTCATATATCCTAAACATTGCTATAAAGCGTGGGCTGTCTCAAAGAAAGACTTCATTTTTAGTATAGAGTATAATACACGTAATATAACCAAAAAAGAAAAGGTCCTCTCCTAGTTATATGAGAAGAAGATTTAGATAACTATTCAGAGATGGTTAGGGCTAGGGAGGGGAAGGCTCTATAGTTTTATGGGGAAGGGGGATGCAGCGGGCGAGAGCCGCTCAAAATAGAGTAAAAGGGGCAGGGGAGGGGGGGGGGTGGAGGACGTAGCCAGTCAGGATGTTGAATTTGTATATGTACTGTGGGTACAAAACTTCAATATACAACAAGTAAATGACTTCTGGGTGAGCTCCTCTCTTGGGGGATTGCCCGCTATAGGTAATGTAGGTGAAAGGAGTGGGGATATGATCCGCGGGCAGCATATACCAGCGGAAGAGAGGGGAGAGAAGCTCAGCCGGAGCAGATAATTTGCACTAATGACAGTTTAAATCAGATAATATGACTGTCTCCTACGTTACATTCAACAGATATAAACTGTTATAGGAGTTTCTCTAGCGAGATATGGAGACCTCAGTTTCTGTGGTATATACATTCAGGACATTTGTATGCCAGGGAAGACATAACTAGAGAGCAAGGAACAGAACTTACAAAGGTCTTCACCTAACATAATGAAAAATAATGATGTACATTACAGAACACGTCAAGAACTATAATAACAGGTCTGTGCAAGCATGTTCCATAAGAGAATTAACAAGTCAAGTTGTGATAAATATAGCAGTACTGTGAGATTCGGCAATGATTTAAATTTGTGGTTGTTGTAGTACCAGAGCCATCATTTACCCCTGACTAGTTATATAAAAGGTACACTAGCAAGCTATACGCAAGAGACAGAGCAAAGTCAGGGCTATATAATCCATACAGTGTGACCATATTTGCATATGACTGCTTGTGAGATGTAAAAAGTATTATAGAACGTCCCAGACCCACTTGTTTGGTAAGGTAAAGCATAGCATCTTTAATACTAGGGATATGATAAGGCATCAGAGAGGAAATAAGAGTGTATCTCTTACCCAAGTTATGTGTGGGGGGGATTATCAAAGAATATGAAGCGTGACCCTCTCCTAGGGAAATGCCAGCTATAGGCGATGTGGGAGAGGGAATAGGGATATGACCTGCAGGCAATAAGTACCGGCGGGAAAGGGAGGAGAGGGGCCCAGCAGAAGTAGGCGAGTTGTCCCATTGATACCATCTACCTAGGGAGCATAGATATCTGGAAAAATAAATGTCATGATGTAGTATTAAATATCTAGAGATACAAAATATCAAGCTTCGGGACATTGCCCTAAATAGTGCCATGGGGTTCTCATTATTCAGGCGGGGTAACTAAAGCTAACATCACTGGATAGCAATGCGGTCAGAAGGAAATATAGGTAGTAGAAATACCAAGTATATAACTATTCGACTGTTAACGAGTATCCTAGCCTTAACACATTCTACAATGTAAGAATATATGGTAACCCAAAAAACATTACAAATCTGACTAGGGTTCAATATAAAGGCTTATATCATGTGAAGGTGCATAAACAGGTATGTCAGCAAACATATCTATAAATATATGGTATGCAACCTCCCGGGGGAGCTATAATCCACCCATCCACCCACAATACTGATGCAGACATGTGATGGTTAAAACTTGTGGGCATTTTAAACTTTGTATGGCAATCCTACACTGTGTGAGAAAAGAAGATTAAAGAGAAAAACATTCATCTGCCAACATAAGCCATATTATTGGCGCATTATGTTCTAAGGTGAGGGAAATGCAAAGGTCTCTCTAGGAAGAATAGTATGCATAAAGGTAACCATTGAGTGTGCAACGCCTTCAATCCTGTACGACTCCCTAATTGGAGCTAGATTGGAAAGCTAGTGTACATGGTTTTACAGGAGGATTAGCATCAAACATTACAATGTGGGGATATAAACGTAAAGCTAGCAACTGTTTCTTTAAATATGTTTAAGCAACTCCCCATAATATATACACATATCGCTTCAAACAGTAGACATAACTAGTAGTAGGCTCAGTCCACCTACAAAGCAAAATCCCTGAGAAACATGAGATCTGAGGAGCTGCTTACTACAGCAAGTCAGAATGCCTAGTATGCGTAAGTAATGTCCAGGATGATGGAGGAGGTGACACTGGATCTTTTAACCAGCTCCTGTTATTAGGGACCCAAGGGGTACAGACATTAAGAGGCTTAAACAGTCCAATGAATAGTATAGGTCTCCGGTGCATAATGTGAGGTCATAACTTTATTTTCATAGTATACCTATTTGGTGGGAGCAATGTTCAAACAAAGCAAAGTTGTGTAGTATAAAATACTACAGACACAAAAACCTGGTATCTCACGTTGCGCTATGTGGTTAAGTAGGGCAACTAGAAAGCAAAGTGTCCTCCTGGATCGAAAGGTCCCACTAGCGTTCCATAAACTGCTACGGGAATCAGTACTACGAATCTGTGTGACAGTCTCAGCGCTACCGCCCCAGGTATGTCTTTGCTGGATCTTCCTAACTTAGTGAGAGTGTAGTCCTGGTTTAGAAGGATTTGTGCCTTCTTGGAAGTAACGACCCCCTGTATACCGTTGCTAAGGTGCATAGAACCGTTAGTGCAGCCTCCATACTCCAGGGCTCTCAAAATTGCGATCGTCGCTTGCTGGTAGTTGCCTTGTGAGGGAACAACTCTGTACCGTGGCTGGCGCATAGCTCTGCACTGTAAGGCTGACAACTCCTCGGTCAAGATTTTGTGGCTGGGATAGAAAGTGTCAACACCGGGCTCATTGGCTCCATGATAGTAGCGGCTTGTGTGTGGCACAGGTCAGCTGTGCTTGGGAGCTTCAGCTCACTTCTTACGTGTCCAGGGTGACTATAAATTAAGCTCTGTCCGGATTGCCGTTCCAGCGGGCGATCAATAGAATACTGTAGTAGTGAGTCTGCCGTCTGCGCCGTAGCAAGAGGGTAATAGTAGGGTAGGACGGGTGCGCCATCTTTATTGCGTGTCTCCAAAATTGCAGACCTCAAACTGAAAAACTGACTGTCCGCCTTAACAGCTAGGTCTTCTAATAAGGAAATAAAGTGTGCAGGGAACATCTCCATCCTGAGGGCAATATAGGGGAAAGATATATAGGCTCCCAAAACAGCAAAAAACAAAGGTTTAGTAGGTAAATATCAGGAGCTCTGTAAAAGTGTGTCTTGGCGCTTTGGTAGCTGGCTCTGCCCCCGGTAAGTATTTAGTTTTAAATAGGATTAACTTAGTTAATAATAGAAATATGATTTAGATTTATTTAATTAATATTTAAGTTAGGGGGTGTTAGGGTTAGTGTTAGACTTAGGTTTAGGGGTTAATAATTTTATTACAGTGGTGGCGGTGTAGTGGGGGGCAGGATAGGGGTTATTAAATTTATTATAGGTGGCGACGGTGTAGGGGGGGCAGGATAGGGGTTAATACATTTAATATAGGTTGCGGCGGGTTCAGGGAGCGGCGGTTTAGGGGTTAAACTATTTATTTATTTGCGGCAAGGTGCGGGATCAACAGGATAGGGGTTAATAACTTTATTATAGAGGGCGACGGTATAGGGGGGGCAGGATAGGGGTTACTAGGTATAATGTAGGTGGCAGCGGTGTCCGGGAGCGGTGGTTTAGGGGTTAATACATTTATAAGACTTGCAGCGGTGTCCGGGAGCGGCGGTTTAGGGGTTAATACATTTATAAGACTTGCGGCGGGGTCTAGGTGCGGCGGTTTAGGGGTTAGTAACTTTATTTAGTTGCGGGGGGCTCCGGGGGCGCCGGTATAGGGGGTAGAACAGTGTAGTTTAGTGTGAGTGCTTAGTGACAGCCTAGCAAGAAAGCTGTCAAACAGCTGAAGAGCAGCGAGATCGGATGAGTGATAACTCTCACAGTCCGCTGTTCATCGCCCCGCGGCTTTTTGATAGCTTTACTTGATAACTTAGGCGAATTTTTTCAGGTCCGCGGCGGCGATGTGAGGCGAGCTTAGGCGGGCGTATTGGGCCAGCGAAGGCAGGAAAGTTGACACGTTGATAACTACCCCCCAATGAGTCCACGGATCATCATTAATTACTATTGGGAATCAATACCCAAGCTAGAGTACACAGATAAGGGAGGGACAAGACAGGAAACCTAAATGGAAGGCACCACTGCTTGAAGAACCTTTCTCCCAAAAACGACCTCAGTCGAGGCTAAAAAGTCAAATTTACAGAAGTTTGACAAAGAGTGGAGAGGACCAAGTTGCAGCCTTGCAAAACTGTTCCATAAAGGCTTCATTTTGAATGCCCAGGAAAAGGAAACAACCCTCATAAAAAGAGCCATTACTCCCTCGGGAGGCTGCTGTCCAGCAGTTTCATAGGCAAAGCAAATGATACTCTTCAGCCACAAAGAAAGAGAAGTAGTCATAGCTTTCTGTCCCTTACATTAACAGAAGACTGAAGAAAAATCTTAGTCGTCTGTAAATAGAATTTTAGTGCACGTACCACATCCAGATTGTGTAGAAGCCGTTCCTCCTGAGAAGAAGGATAAGGACACATGGAAGGAACAACAATCTCCTGATTAATGTTCCGGTCTGAAACTACTTTAGGGAGAAACCCTAATTCAGTACGTAAAACCACCCTATCCGATTAAAAAAATAAGGTAAGGAGACTGATATTGTAATACAGAGAGCTCTGAAACTCTACGAGCAGATGAAATAGCGACAAAAAGCAAAACTTTCCAAGATAACAACTTAATATCTAAGGAATGCATCGACTCAAACAGAGCCCCTTGAAGAACTTTAAGAACAAAATAAAGACTCCAAGGAGGAGTAACTGGTTTGAATACAGGCCTGATCCTGACTAGGGCCTGACAAAACAATTGTACGTCTGATAAGTCCGCCAGACATTTATGTAACAAAATAGACAAAGCAGATATTTGACCCTTTAGGGAACTTGCCGACAATCCCTTCTCCGAACCTTCTTGGAGATAGGACAGAATTCTAGGAATCCGAACTCTACTCAAAGAGTAGCCCTTGGATTCACACCAGTATAGATATTTACGCCATATCTTATGGTAAATCTTCCTAGTCACAGGATTACAAGCCTGAATCATGGTCTCAATGACCGATTCCGGAAATCCACGATTGGATAAAATTAAGCGTACAATCTTGAAGCAGTCAGCTTCAGAGAAACTATAATTGGATGAAAGAAGGGTCCTTCAAGTAGCAGGTCCTTCCTCAAAGGAAGTAGCCAACGTGGAAGAGATGACATGTCCACCAGGTCTGCATACCAAATCCTGCGAGGCCACGCCGGTGAAAGGAAATAGGTATGCAAGACTGAAATTCCAAGGTACCGTCAGAGCATCTATCAGTACAGCCTGAGGGTTCCTTGACCTTGGCCCGTACCATGGAAGCTTGGCATTCTGCCAAGAAGCCATGATATCCAATTCCAACTGACCCATATGAGAATCAGGCTGGAAAACACTTCCGGATGGAGTTCCCCCCAGGTGAAAGGTCTGCTTGCTTAGGAAGACCGCCTCCCAGATGTCCACTCCTGGAATGTGGATCGCCGACAGACAGCAATTGTGGATCTCCGCCCACTTAATGATCTTGGCTACCTCTGTCATGGCCAAGGAACTCAGAGTTCCTCACTGACGGGTGATGTAAGCCACAGAGGTTATATTATCCAACTGGAACCTGATGAACCTGGCCGAAGCTAACTGAGGCCAGGCTAGGAGAGCATTAAAGATTGCTCTCAATTCCAGAATGTTTATGGGTAGAACAGACTCCGACCGAGTCCATGTTCCCTGAGCATTTAGAGAGCCCCAAACTGCTCCCCATCCGAGAAGGCTGGCATCTGTTGTCACAATCACCCAGGAAGATCTGCAAAAACAGATTTCCTGGGAGGGATGATACTGTGACAACCACCAAAGTAGAGATCCCTTGTCTCCTGCTCCAGCTGTAATCGCAGAGACAGATCCACATAATCTCTGTTCCACTGCCTGAGCATGCTTAACTGCAGAAGTCTGAGGTGGAAACGGGCGAATGGGATGATGTCCAGTGCCGCTATCATCAGCCCAATTACCTCCATGCACTGAGCCACTGATGGCCGAGGAGAGTGCTAGGCAAGAATCGAAAAACTTTGATTTCCTGACTTCTGTCAGAAAAAATATCCTTGATGAGGAGTCTACTAGGGTTCTTAAGAAAACTACCTTTGTAGTTGGAATCCATCCGTGAGACCGCAGGAAAGATAACATCTCCGATCTTGCTTGTTGAAAGTAAGGCGCCTGAACTAGAATATCGTCCAGATAAGGTGCCACTGCAATGCCCCGCAATCGGAGCACCACCAGCAGGAATCCCAGAACCTTTGAGAAAATTCTGGTAGCTGTGGCAAGACCAAATGGAAGAGCCACGAACTGAAAGTGTTTGTCTAAAAATGCAAACCTTAGAAACTTGTGAAGGTCCCTGTGGATGGGAACATGCAGGTATGCGTCCTTTAAATCCACCGTGGTCATAAATTGACCCTCTTGGACCAGAGAAAGAATGGAATGAATAGTTTCCATCTTGAAGGATGGCACTCTGAGAAACTTGTTTAGATTTTTGAGATCTAAAATTGATCTGAAGGTTCCCTCCTTCTTGGGAACCACAAACAGATTGGAATAGAATCCCAGACCTCGTTCCTGCATTGGAACAGGAACAATCACTCCCAGGTCGGAGAGGTCCCGTACACCTCTCTTTTTGCCTGGTCTACAGAAAAACTTGAAAGCAGAAACCTGCCTCTGGGAGGAAAATACTTGAACTCTAGTTTGTATCCCTGGGAACACTATGTCCCCTTGCTCCAAAACTGACTGGATCTCCAGGAAGGCTTGGACTGTTCTTGTTTGGAAGAGGAAGCGGAAAAAATTCCCTTGAAGCTTTGAAAGGAACGAAAATTACTCTGACGTCCCTTTTGTTAGCTTCTCTTATCCTGAGGGAGAAGATGACCCTTTCCTCCTGTAATATCAGAGATTATTTCCGTCAAGCCTAGTCCAAACAAGGTCTTTCCCTTGTAAGGAATCGCTAAAAATTTAGACTTGGATGACACATCCGCAAACCAAGGTTTTAACCATACAGCACTGCGGGCTAGAATAGCAAAACCTGAAATCTTTGCTCCCAGCTTGATAACCTATAGGGAAGCATCAGTAATAAAATAATTTGCTAAATTAAGGGCTTTAATCCTATCCTGGATCTCATTAAGGAGCGTGTCTGTCTTAATAGCATCAGACAACACATCAAACCAATATGCCGCCGCACTAGTGACGGTAGCAATATACACTGCAGTTTACCATTGTAAACCCTGGTGTACATACATCTTCTTGAGTAACCCCTCTAATTTTTTATTCATAGAATCTTTAAAGACACAACTATCCTCTATGGGGATGGTAGTCCTCTTGGCCAAAGTGGAAACTGCCCCATCCATCATAGGTACTGTTTGCCAAGTCTCCATGATAGAGTCTGCTATAGGAAACTTTTTTTTTTTTTTTTTAATAGGAGATGGAGAAAAAGGGATACCCGGTCTCTCCCATTCCTTAGCAAAGATCTCAGAAGCTCGATCTGGTACAGGAAAAAACCCCACCAAGGGAGGTACATCAAAATATTTGTTTAGCTTACTGGATTTCTTAGGATTCACTACGACCGTAGTGTCACAGTCGTCCAATGTAGCTAAAACCTCCTTGAGTAACAGACGGAGGTGTTCTAGCTAAAACCTGAAAGACACAACTTCAGTGTCAGCAAGAGGAATTACACTGTCAGAATCTGAAATTTCACCTTCAGATGCTACCGAAGTATCCTCTTCCTCAGGCTTCTGCGAGGGGGCATTCGAAATAGCAACAACTGCATCAGAAACCTCACTGAATGTTTGTTTTTCCTCTTATGCTTTCCCTGCAACATGGGAAAAGCAGACAACGCATCAGAAACTACAGAAGACATGAGAGAATTGATATCTTGTAACGTAACCCCAGGAGAAGATAAAGAGGAATTGTAGGGCACTGCATGTGTTGGATCAGCCAACAGAATGCGAGCTAAATCCTATTGGCTGATTGCATCAGCCAATAGGATTTTTTCTACCTTAATTTCGCTTTGGCTGATAGAATTCTATCAGCCAATCGGAATTCAAGGGACGCCATCTTGGAAGACGTCATTTAAAGGAACCTTCATTCTTCAGTTGGACTTCGTTTGATGAGGATGCTCCACGTCGGATGTCTTGAAGATGGATCCGCTCCGCGCCGGATGGATGAAGATAGAAGATGCCGTCTGGATGAAGACTTCTGCCCATCTGGAGGACTTCTTCTGGCCGGCTTTGATGAAGACTTCTGCCCGTCTGGAGGACCACTTCGCCCGGCTTCGTTGAGGACTTAGGCCTGGCTGGGTGAAGACCTCTCAAGGTAGGGTGATCTTCAATGGGTTAGTGTTAGGTTATATTAAGGGGGATTGGGTGGGTTTTAGAGTAGGGTTGGGTGTGTGGGTGGTGGGTTTTAATGTTGGGGGGGTATTGTATTTTTTATTACAGGTAATAGAGCTGATTACTTTGGGCCAATGCTGCGCAAAAGGCCCTTTTAAGGGCTATTTGTAATTTAGTATAGGGTAGGGCTTTTTATTATTTTGGAGGGCTTTTTTATTTTATTAGGGGGATTTGATTAGGTGTAATTAGTTTAAAAAACTTGCAATTATTTTATTATTTTTTGTAATTTAGTGTTTGGTTTTTTTCGTACTTTTGATAATTTTTTTCACTTGTATTTAATTGTAGTTAGTTTAGGTAATTTATTTAACTGTAGTGTAGTGTTAGGTGTAATTGTAACTTAGGTTAGGATTTATTTTACAGGTAAATTTGAATTTATTTTAACTAGGTAGCTATTAACTAGTTAATAACTATTTAATAACTATTGTACCTAGTTAAAATAAATACAAACTTGCCTGTAAAATAAAAATAAACCCTAAGCTAGCTACAATATTGTAGCTATCTTAGGGTTTATTTTATAGGTAAGTATTTAGTTTTAAATAGGAATAATTTAGTTAATGATAGTTATTTTATTTATATTTATTTAAATATTATTTAAGTTATGGGGGTGTTAGGATTAGACTTAGATTTAGGGGTTAATAAATTTAATATAGTGGCGGCGACGTTGGGGGCGGCAGATTAGGGGTTAATAAATGTAGGTTGGTGTCGGCAATGTTAGGGACAGCAGATTAGGGGTTAAAAAATATTTTGTTATGTCTGCTCTATATAAAACGCGCATATGAGATTCTCTACAACCAATTGCTTTGGAAGTTTTTGAGAGTGTCCTTAAACTTTGGATGATGTCATAAACCGTTATCTCATTAAACTCCATTGACCATTTCTCATATATTTTGTTTTAATATTCCGGCCCACTTTTTTGCAGTAACAGATTATACAATATAGAGATGGAACTATTCCCTGATTGTAAAATTTGGAGGCTTGACTCAATCACTCCTAAAGACCAATCTCTCCCATACTTTTCTATTAATGTATTGTAATAATGCCTGATTTTTAGATATGCGAAGAACTCCTTCACATGAAGTTAGAATTATTGTGCTAGGGAAGTCAAATGATTTCATCCTTTTTAACTCGGGGGGGGGGGCTATTTATGAAAGGCCTGTCGGACATGATCCGACATTGCGGATCATGTCCGACAGACCTCTTGTGAACTGCTGGTACAACGCCGCCCCCTGCAGATTTGCGGCCAATCGGCCGCTAGCAGGGGGTGTCAATCAACCCGATCGTATTCGATCGTGTTGAATTGCGGGCGATGTCTGTCCGCCTTCTCAGAGCAGGCGGACAGGTTATGGAGCAGCGGTCTATAGACCGCTGCTTCATAACTGGTGTTTCTGGTGAGCCTGAAGGATCACCAGAAACACAGGCCCTCAAGCTCCATACGGAGCTTGATAGATAGGCCCCAGGATCTTCAAGTTGGAAAACAAATATCAAACCTTTATCTTTCCATTTTTGCAATACATTTGTTGTTATTCCTGGCATAAATTCTGGGTTTCCTGTAATAGTAAGATATTTGGACATCCTGTTATTTATTTGTAGTTAACATAGTAGATAACATAGTAGATAAGGTTGAAAAAAGACTGAAGTCCATCGAGTTCAACCTATACAAATCTAAAATACTTACAAAAAGCTCCAGTTAAGCTTAAATAACCCCATTAAAATGTGACCCATTTAATACTAGCAATCATATCCATGAATTTTGTTTATATACAGAAATTTATCCAGACTATTTTTAAATGTATCTATGGTATTGGCATTCACTACCTCCTTTGGTAATGAGTTCCACAACTTTATTGCTCTTACAGTGAAAAAACGTTTCCGTTGCAGGAGATTAAATCTCCTTTCCTCCAACCTTAAATTATGACCTCTTGTCAGAAACAATTTTCTTGGAATAAAAAGAGCTTCTGCCATCTCTGTATATGGGCCTTGAATATATTTATATAAAGTAATCATGTCACCTCTCAAGCGCCTTTTTTCTAAAGAGAACAGACCCAGTTTGGCTAGCCTCTCCTAGGTTGGTTCATTTCTCCAATCCCCTTATTAGCTTTGTGGCCCTTCTCTGAACTTTTTCTAGTTCTGCAATATCTTTTTTAGCAATCGGTCCCCAGAACTGCACTCCAAACTCAAGGTCTTACCAGGGCTTTATATAATGACAGAATTATGCTTTCCTCCCTTGAATCAATGCCTCTTTTAATACATGCTAGTATCTTATTAGCCTTTGAAGCCGCTGCCCTGCATTGTGCACTCATCTTTAGCTTGTTATCTATTACTACTCCCAAATCCCTTTCCTCCTGTGTTTGGCTAAGTCTTGTCCCATTTAAAAAATACGTAGCCTGCTTATTTTTACTTCCAAAATGTAGAACCTTACATTTTTCCGTATTAAATCTCATTTTCCATTCACTTGCCCATAGTTCTAATTTTAGCAAATCCCTTTGTAAAGAGAGTTCGTCCTGCTCTGACCTAATGACCTTACTTAACTTAGTATCATCTGCAAAAATAGAGATGTCGCTATTTAATCCTTGCTCCAAGTCATTTATAAAAATATTAAAAAGAACAGGGCCCAGTACTGATCCCTGGGGGACGCCACTGATTACCTTTGTCCAATCTGAGTATGATCCATTTACTACTACTCGTTGCTCCCTATCTTTTATCCAGTTATTTATCCATGAGCTAACATTTTCAGCTATTCCCAGTCCCTTAATTTTGTGCATTAATCTCTCATGTGGCACTTTATCAAATGCCTTTGCAAAATCTAAGTATATCACATCAACTGATTCCCCTTTATCTATATTTTTACTTACTTCCTCGTAGAATCTAATTAGATTAGTTTGACATGATCTATTTCTCCTAAAGCCATGCTGATTAGAACTCATAATCTTGTTTACACGAATATGCTCATCAATATAATCCCTTATAATCCCTTCAAATATCTTCCCCACTATTGATGTCAGACTAACTGGTCTATAGCTTCCTGGATCATCCCTGCTTCCCTTTTTGAAGAGTGGCACCACATCAGCTTTACGCCAATCCTGGGGTACCATGCCTGAGGATAATGAGTCTTGAAAAATTAAGAGTAAAGGTTTGTCTATAACAGTGCTAAGTTCACTTAACACCCTTGGGTGTATTACATCTGGGCCTGGAGTTTTATTTACCTTAATATTTTTTAGTTTTTTCCTGATATCCTCTAAACAAAACCCAGTTAGTGGTATGGACTGGCATGTTCTATTCTGTTCCAAAGTATCATTCAATGGTTCCTCTCTTGTGTATACTGAAGAAAAAAACTGGTTTAGTACCTCAGCCTTCTCCCTGTCATTATTTATCATGCTACCCTCCACACATTTTAATGTACCTATATTATCCTTCTTAGATTTTTTGCTATTTATGTACTTAAAGAACCTTTTAGGGTTAGACTTAGAATCCTTGGCAATTAATTTTTCATTTTCAATTTTGGCTAATTTGATTGCTTTTTTGCATGCTTTGTTACATTCCTTATAAATATTGTATGCTGAGTCTGTACTATTTTCTTTTAATAATTTAAATGCCCTACGTTTTTTCCTAATTTCTCTTAACACATTTTTATTTAGCCATAACGGCTTAGTTTTTTTATTTTTATTTTTATAACCATATGGTATGTATTGATATGTATATTTATTTAACAAATTTTTAAATATTATCCATTTATCCTCTGTATTTTTATTAGAAAATACATTGTCCCAATTTATATTATTTAATGATTTCCTTAAATCATTGAATTTTGCTTTCTTGAAATTAAAAGTCTTAGTTAAGCCTTTAAAACACTGCATATGAAAAGAGATTTCAAATGTGACCATGTTATGATCACTGTTACCCAAATGTTCTTTAACTTCTATGTTTGATATTATATCTGTATTGTTTGATAGCACTAAATCCAATATAGCTTTACTCCTAGTTGGCTCCTCTATTAATTGTGACAAGAAGTTATCCCTGAGAACATTTAAAAATCTATCCCCCTTAGCTGAATTACTAGTTTCATTGGCCCAGTTTATATCAATCAGGGTAGTTAAAATCTCCCATAATTACAGCACTGTTATTAGCAGCCTTACCTATTGGGATAAGTAGTTGAGTTTCCTCCGGGTCACTAATGTTGGGAGGCTTGTAGCATGTTCCTAGTAATATTTTTTTAGGATTTTTCCCCCCACTCTTTATTTCAACCCACAGGGTCTCTACATTGTCACTTGTATCATAAATATCTTCCATTATTGTAGGTTTAAGGTCAGGTTTAATATACATGCAAATTCCTCCACCCCTTTTATTATTCCTGTCCCTCCTAAATAATGTATACCCCTCTAAGTTAACTGCCCAGTCATGTGAATCATCCCACCAAGTTTCAGTTATACTGATAACATCATAGTCCTCTTCTGCAACTAAGAGCGTCAGCTCCCCCATTTTACCTGTCATGCTTCTTGCATTTGTTGTCATACATTTAATTTTCATGTGCTTTCTGCTGCTACTTGGTGTACTTTCCTCTATACTTTCTAATGTGACATTTCTTAAGTCATCCCTTCCTTGAGATATTAAGGGAGTGACATATTCAGAGACTGATCTCTCTGTTCTATTTTGTTCTAATTGACCCTCCCCCCCTTTGCCTAGTTTAAAAGGTTCTCTAAACGTGCTACCATCCTTTCCCCCAACACACCTGCACCCATGTCATTCAGGTGCAATCCATCCTTACTGTACAAATTGTACCCTAGTGAAAAATCAGCCCAGTGTTCTAAAAAGTCAAACCCCTCATTTTTACACCATGTTTTTAGCCATGAATTAACAGACCTTAGCTCCTTCTGCCTTACTGAGTTAACACACGGCACTGGTAATATCTCAGAAAATATTACTTTGGAGGTCCTTGCTTTAAGCTTGCTACCTAACTCCCTGAAGTCATTTTTTAGGACTCTCCATCTCCCACTGATTCCTTCATTAGTACCAATATGCACCATGACTGCAGGATCAGACCCACATCCCTCTAACAATCTATCAATACGCTCCACAATATGCCTAACACGAGCCCCTGGAAGACAGCAAACTGTTCTATGTAAAGAGTCTGGATGACAAATTACCCTATCAACCTTCCTTATAATAGAGTCTCCTACCACCAACATCTGCCTCTGGCCCTGACTTGATCTTGACAAAGGCCTAAAGCCGATACGCGTGGATTGTACTGATTCCCTAAACACCTGTGAGAGTGTTTGCAAGACAAGGAGAGGCTGATTGAAAGCCTCGCATGAACTGCTACTGAGCTCCCAGAACCGTACCATCAAGCCAGGATCAATAGCTTGAACCAACCAAGCAAGGAGGAAGGCTGATTGGTTGAACGGTAGGAGCGGGTTTTTTCAAAAAAAGTGCGCGCACTGAGTTCCTATACGACTACCGATGGAGCAGAAGGAATTCCCTTACGGCATCAGCAAATACTTAGAGCTGCCAGCTACATCGTCTAATTCATCTAAGTGAAAGTTCCAATTGTTAAGAAGTTAACCTGGTGGTTATTCAACACCGAGACTGGTCTGTGTTTTCTCAAGTAAGTGAAAACCGTCAATTCAAAATCCAGCATTATTTCTGTGACTCAATTCCAGTTTGCTATAAAGCCACAAATTCGTTACAAAGTTACAAACATCCAAAAAAAGAGTCCGGGTTATTTAAAGACTCATGTGACACAATCACTTTACTCACTGTATGTTGCAACATTATAACCCTGGTCCGGAACAGTATCAAATAGAACCATTACTAGTGCTCACGCTGCAGAGGTATCCAAATAGACTTTGAGAAATGCTGCTGTATTAGGTTCCTTGACAACGTTTTCTTATGTCTATTTTATTGCATTTTTGGGTTTATTTTTGAGCCTTTTTTGTATGCATTTAGCTCTTTATTTATTATTCTTAGCTAGTATTATCGTTATTAAATTTTAGTTTTATATGAATTTAACATTGTTCTATTAAGGTTTTTACAGTTTGTTAGCACCGGTGCTATTATAGCTATATGTGTCTGAATGTCCTGTGATAAAATGTTTTATTAGTAAATGTACCTTTATTAAACTAGTCTTATTCAACACCCCATTATTTGTATCACAATTTTTCAGCTTAGTGTGTTTTAGCTACATAGGAGTCCTACTAGTATATGTTGTGATTTATACTGTTATAACTTAGCCCCGTGACTTATCCATTCATCTATACTGATAGTTATCACCTTGTGTTTAGACCCAAAGGGGCATTTTATTACTTCTTTTATGCATTGGATCGCAATCTATTTACAACATTGATATTATATTATTAATATTATTTATTTGATTTTATTTGATCTGTTATACAGTTAGCCTTCAGTGGCGCCACCCACATCCCTTTTTTCTCTGGCCCTGACTTGTATGCCCCTCTTCCATGACTGAAGGACTGCCCACCATAGTATGCTCCTCTTCCACAGCTAAAGGACTGTTCACTATACTAGGCAACACGGCCCTCTCTGACACTGCCACCCCTGAACTGATATCTCCAACATCTTCACTTAATCTTGCAAATCTATTGGGGTGTACCAGCTCAGAACTGGCCTGTCTCTTCCGCTTACTTCGCCCTCTTACTGTGACCCAGCTACATCCTGGAGTCTCCTCATCTGAATCCTCCCCATTCCCACTGCTGGAACCATTAACAACCAGCTCAGTCCTATCCATTTCCCTTTCAAGTGTCTGAATTTCATGTAGTGTTGCAATTCATTCCTCCAGATCCCCAATACGAGTTTCTAAAGAGACAATATGCTCGCATTTGCCACAAACATATAATCCCAGAAGCGGCTGCTCCAGTGATGCAAACATGTGGCAAGCTGTACACTGAATGAGATTCTCACACATTCTTAATAAAAGGTTTAATTTAAAAGTATAAAATAAATATATTTCCCCTTGGTTACTCCAAAACCTTGTTTGCCTAACTACCTTGGTAAGCTAACTATTATACTTAAACAGACAATGTTACTTTAACAGATAATCAATACAGCAAGCCTGAAAGAGCAAGCTCACAGAGTAAATGTGCTAAATTTATAGGCTTGCAAGGCCCACACAGGTGAAAATAATCCCACCCCTAATTACCCACACAGACAGAAAAAAAAAATAAAAAAAAAATGGAATGCTAGAAATAAAGTTATTTAGTTATTTCCTTTTTTTAAATTAAAAATGCAACCCTTGCAAAGCAAATAATTTATAAAATAGCTTGGTTAGCTATTATACTTAAACAGACAATGTTACTTTAACAGATAATCAATACAGCAAGCCTGAAAGAGCAAGCTCACAGAGTAAATGTGCTAAATTTATAGGCTTGCAAGGCCCACACAGGTGAAAATAATCCCACCCCTAATTACCCACACAGACAGAAAAAAAAAAGTAGTTCTTGATTAAATTTAGACCACCAAGCTTCTGTGATATTAACTAGTGTTTTTCTTATTTGGATATTTTGAGGGATGTCACCTTTCGCTAAATGAAGTAAAGCTTTCGGAGAATATGGAGCCATTACTTTTTCTTCTATCTGTGAACACAAAACTAAGTCATTCTTCGTTATCCAATCACTTGCAATCTTGACCAAAAAGGCCCAATTGTAGTACTTAATATTAGGGAACCCTAACCCTCCAAAATCTATTTTTTTCTTTCATATATTTCATCAGAGCTAATCTTGGATTCTTATCTTATCAAATAAATTGGTTATAATTGGAATATAACTTTGTTTAAAAACTTTCTCTCTACTAAGCAAAGGCAGATTATGACATAGGAATAGAATTTTAAGGAGAATAAACATTTTAACTAGCCGCACCTTTGCTGGTATTGTTAAAGGTAGTGTACCCCATCTCTGTAATTCTAGGCCTAGCAAGGTCCAGAGTCTGCCATAGTTTAGGTCATACCACTCATTTGGGTTTTTACTCAAGAAAATTCCTAGATATTTAATCTGACTTTTTGCTTCTTTAAACAGTGTCTCCTACAAGCTGGTAACATTTCTATTTAGCCATTAAATTTCAGACTTTGATAAATTGATTTTATATCCTATAAAGGAACTAAATTTATTGGATAAAATTTTATAGTATAGGGATATTTTTTTTACAATTTCTAATACATAAAAGTAGATCTGCGTATAAGGCCAGTACCATTTTCTCCCCCCCCTAACAATATCCCCTCTGGTTATTTTCTAAGTAGGATTGCTAATGGCGCAATAACAATGTTGAATAAGAGTGGAGAAAGGGGGAAACCCTGTCTAGTACCGCTGGCAATATATCATTTTGTCGTTAAGGAACCATTAATTATTTGTGATGAAGAAGGTCTGTTTTAGATAAGTCTAACAACATCTTTAAAGTGGCCTATAAGGTTAAATGTCAGAAGAATTGGGTGCACTTTTTATAGAAATTATTTATATCTTCTTCTTTTATTAGTAAAGGAAGATTTTGAAGATGAAATAATATCTTCGGAAAAATAATCATTTTAATCAGATGTATTTTGGCTGAAAGTGCAAGTGGAAAATATTTCCATCTTTCAAGCTGATCTATAATTGATTTCCAGAGTTTGTTATAATTTATCTTGTACCAGTCTGATGGATCTCTACTTACATATATTCCCAGGTATTTAATGACATTCTCTGCCTCTTTAAATGGTTGGGAGTCTAAACTCCCCCAATCCTTATTTAACCAGAGAATTTCTGACTTGGATGTATTTATTTTATATCCCGAAAAAGAACTGTACATATTTATAATTTCCAATAAGCAAGGGATATTCCTTTTTGAATTACTAATGAATACCAGTAGATCATCTGCATATAGACGACTCTAGATTTCCCCACCCTTATGCCTTCTAACTCCTTCCTGAGACAGATTGCTAACGGTTCTATAGATAAGTTAAAGAATAGTGGCGAAAATGGGCAACCCTGTCTGGTGCCCTTGGCTATGGTTATTTTATTAGAGATAGATCCATTTATTAATAAGGTAGAAGTGGCATTTTTATATATTAAATCAATAAACCTATTAAATTGGCCAGTGATTCCAAAGATTTCTAGTGAAGTTAATAAGTGATCCCATATGATCACTTTTCTGCGTGGATTGCTATAAGTGTCGTGTCTATGGCACTTTTACTTTTATCGCTTTGTTTCTGCACCTTAAAGGGACATTAAACCCCCAAAAATTATTTCATGATTCAAATAGAAGACTTTTTAAAGTTTCCAATTTACTTCTATTATCAATTTTTTTTCATTCTCATGTTATTCTTTGTTTAAGAGATACCTAGGTTGGTAGCGTGCACATGCCTGAAGCTAATGTATAACATTGTTGCAAAACTGCTGCTATATAGTGCTGCAGACACGTGCACACTCTTGAGCTTACATTTCTGCTTTTCTATAAAGAATAACAAGAAAACTAAGAACATTTTATAATATAAGTAAATTAGAAAGTTTAAAATGTTATGTTCTATCTAAATCATGAAAGAAAAAAATTGGGTTTATGTCCCTTTAAGCCAAATGTTTTCAATCAGTACCATTAATCTACTCATGTTCCTAGCCACGTTTCTACCTTGCATAAAGCCTGTCTGATCTTGGTGTATTATTGGGTCTATAATTTTTTTAAGCCTATTTGCTAATATTGCCGTAAGCAACTTGTAGTTGTTGTTTAACAGGGATATTGGCCTATATGAATCGGGGTCCTTATCTTTTTAAAGGATTAAATTTATAACTGATGCTGAAAAATAAGGGGATACCATACTGTTTTGTATGTAATAATTATTAAATAAATCTTTTAACGTGGGAGATATTTGTTCTTTTGAGAATTTTATAGAATTCTGTCGGTAATTGATCTGGCCCTGGGGCTTTCCCTAATCTAGATACTTCAATTGATTTTAAAATTTCCTCTTGTTCTATGGGGTCATTGAGAATTTCTAAGTTTTCCCTGGTCAATTTTGGGACTTGTATGCTCTTCCAAAATGTATCTTTGTTATTATTGTTTATTTCTTGTTCTGCATAAATGTTCTTGAAATAGTTAAAGAAAATCTCCTTAATTTCCACGGTATTTGTATATCTTTGCCCGTTATTTATAACAGCATTTATGGATGTTTTTTTTTCTTATGGGCATTTTCTAAAAGTGCTAGCCATCTCAAAGTTTTCCCATTAAAGCTACTGCCGATTGCCTTTTTTTTAAAAGTCTGTCTGATACATTTTGTGATTAAGAAAATTATTCCTTTCTAGTTTTTTTTCTTGATATTTTTTCCATAATTGATTTGTGGGGTTTTCAATATATCTTTTAAAGCTATTTCTTAGCGTGTTCGAGAGTTGTAATTCTCTTGCTTTAGACTTTTTATTTTTTATAATGAGCCATGCTTTTATTTCCCCTCTAAAATATGCCTTCGCTGTTTCCCATAGTATTTCTGTTTTTTCTCTATATGACCTATTAAAAGTTAATAAACTCATTCCATTTACTTCTCATCCAGTTTTGAAAATCTATGTTATTTAACAAGTATCTTGGGAAGAAGAAACGGCTATTCGGGGATCTTCCTTGTAGCTTAGTGTGTATAAAAAGAGATGCTAGCGTGATCGGATATGTATATGTCATTTATTCTTGTATTTAATTCCATATGTAATAATTTCTCGCTGACTAAAAAAAATAATCTAATCTGGAGAAGGTCTTATGCATTTTGTCCTTCCGCGTGGGAGGGGTCGTTGAGGGGAGGGTACTGTCAGGGTTTTTTCCATGATTTGTTTGCCATATGCTGCTGGCACCCATTTTACTCACCTCTTACTGAATCTGGTACAGTGTGATGCTGCTCATTTCCTGCAAGCTCTCTTATGGCCAGACTGGTGTACGTCATCCGTGTGAGACAGGTTGCAGTCTCAGTATTGTGATGTCATCACCTATTATTTAAAGGGCCTCTGTTCAGTATGCTTTGCCCTTGCGTTGTCCCAGACCTGTTTGTGAGTTCCTGTGTTCCAGTTCCTGTGTATTACCTGGCTGTCTGATGTCCCTCCTGGTTCCTGATCCCTGGCTTGTTCCTGAATCTGCTGTTCTCCTTGTTCCTGATTCCGGCTCGTCTGACTACTCGCTTTGGCTCCTGACTCGGCTCGTCTGACTACCAGCTCTGGCTTTGACTCCTGGCTTGTTATTTGAATTGTGGACTTTTTATTATTTTTAGTTATTAATAAAGGTGTGATTATTTTTGCACTTCTCGTCTCAGTCTGATTCCTGGCACCCTGACACTACCTTTTCAAATAAGATGGGGTTGATCACCATAAATAAATTAAATTTCCTGCTACAGTAGCCAAGAGAAGGCGCTCCAATGGCACAAAATCACTATTGCTTGATGTTCCCTCTTAAATAACCATCCCATAAGAAGGATACTCATAAGAATAATGCACCTATCACAAGGTGCAAAATAAAGCATTCTAGGAGAATTTGGAGCTTCCTAGCTAGCTCACCTCAGTTCACATTATGAGACTTCCTTTGGGCGGGCAAAATAGGGGGATCAGTGTAAGCTGTCTTCGTAACGAACTATTATAAGAATAGTAGTAGTATTCCCATGCAAAATGCATGGATGTTTATCACCACAATCGTAAGGCATAATCTACTATATAAAGTGAGGTGAATTGTACCTATGGGAATATTATTATCTATAAATTGAATTATAGTGATGATGGTCCATACTAGAAATGATGGTAAGGATATTCTATTACCCAATGTCCGTATTTCTTGTATGGACCATCATCACTATTATTCAATTTATACATAACAATATTCCCATAGGTACAATTAATCTATACTTAGTTTGTTACGAAGACAGCTTACACTGATCCGCCTTTTCCCCCTCATTATCATGACGCGCTCAGTTGTTGGCCTAATCAACATCACTCATATAGGACCTATCATCCTAAGGAACGTCATCAGGATTTCCCTTAATGTCATTTGACAAACACACGAGCAGTAAGTGTGGATTGGAGATAACTGCCCACCACGCTATTACGGCAACAAACTCTGAGATCTCTACATACAATTTTAGTAAGTGAAACAAGAACATCACTATAACGATTTATGGGCTAAGAAGTTAGAAATTGGATCAATAAGAGACTGCGCCCGGAATCTAATCTTAAAGCTCCTTCACAGGTAATCTTCCCTATAATTACCGTTTAAAATTACAAAGTGTTGAGACAATATGGAGAAAAGGAGCGCTATAAGCTAAATAAGATAGTCTGGAGACCTCAATACAATTAATCAAACATACATTTATTTTAAAAAATTAAAAAGTGTCATACAGTAGTATATATTAGGGACGTCTCCCTGAAATTAAAACAATTCTATATCTAAAACAATCAAGTATATAATGTACCGAGTGTTTATGTTTATTCCACCTTTCTATTTTAATTATCTCGTATCCACCTTAATTAATATGTTGCCGCAGCTGTAGCGGCTATTTTCTTAGTCTTTCAATCACAAAGCAACAATGTCTCTTTTTATGATTTTATGAATTTGTAATTATATAGGTCATTTATCGTTACAATGTCTTTTGCTGTTTTCTGTAATTTTTGTAGACTTGTCTGTAAAACAGTTATTTTTGTATACGGATGGGCTTACCGGGTCTTCTGACACTTCTGTGTCTGGTGTAAGTTGCCTGGGTGTCAAAATCTGGTCACTGCTTTTTGTTTGGTATCGAAACCTGGACCACGCTCCTGCGTGTATGGGTTTCTTTTATGCTGTCGGTCTGAAGCAATTTTCACCCCTGCAGTCTGGGTTCTTTGTTTCCCGGACAGCCTCCTAAGACAGGTAGTTATGATGCACGCCTCCAGCGTGTGTATGGGAACTAGGACTTAGATTCGCAAACGGCCGTTTGTCTTAAACTTTCTTTCCCTCTCCTTTTTCAAAGTGGGGTTAGTTTAGTGGGTGCCCAGTTCTTTGTGGTAGAAAGAACGTCTACGCGTTTCGCCAATAGGCTTTATCAAGACGGATGATTTTAGTTGTTACACCGGCAGTTTAAAAAGCCCTCCATTCAATTCTATTGGTTGATAGGTACACTGTTTTGATAGGTGTTTTTTAGAAAGGTGGATTTCTCAGATGTCTTTAAGGTGGAATCTTTTTTAGCTTTTCTCTTTGCTACTTAATAAGAGTTTTGGATGTCACCTGTTTGCTCAATTGTATAAGGTGGATTGTTATTTCTTTTTATCTTCTATATACACCTTCCAAACTTAATATATTTCGCTTTTCTTATAATATTCAGATTTTGACCTTCTCATCTTACGGTGGAATTATCAGCCTTCTATTTTATTTCAGGATTATAAATGACTATATGTGTTACTATTTTGGTAAACTATTTTTTCTATGTGTGTGAAACTAACGATCTATTGTAAACTAATTTTCATTTCTAATTTATTATTAATTGTACGAGTTTCAACCTTAAACTTAATTATTTTAGTTTTTTCTGTAATTGATTTATTTATTATCATTGTCTATATGTTGATATAATTCTAAATTTCTCTACTTTTTTGTGGTATACTTTTATTTCCTTGTCAATTTATTTTGCTCTTAGTAGATGACTTCTCTTTTACATAGTTTAGGGTACTTCAAAGGTTTAGGGAAAAAAGAGGTTGATCTAAAATATATTTTATTTTCTTGTATATTATTAGTGGATTTTTGTTGTTTGTGATTGAAAGACTAAGAAAATAGCCGCTACAGCTGCGGCAACATATTAATTAAGGTGGATACGAGATAATTAAAATAGAAAGGTGGAATAAACATAAACACTCGGTACATTATATACTTTATTGTTTTAGATATAGAATTGTTTTAATTTCAGGGAGACGTCCCTAATATATACTACTGTATGACACTTTTTAATTTTTTAAAATAAATGTATGTTTGATTAATTGTATTGAGGTCTCCAGACTATCTTATTTAGCTTATAGCGCTCCTTTTCTCCATATTGTCTCAACACTTTGTAATTTTAAACGGTAATTACTAAGAAGTTAGAAACACACCTCCTTAAAGTTACATACGTATGGTTCTCTGTGTATGTGAAATTCCTTTAAGGATTATCCCCTCCCATCTCATTATTCCCTCTTTATTAAGCAGCAGCTTACAACACACATTGCCTGAATATTGAAGCATACTGCTACGTTGGTTGCTTGTGTCTAACATACTACCTATCAGGTCTTTCTACTACTGATTGCTCACAAGGACTCTCCTATCATTTCCACTACGGGATTCTAGATTCATACGCCTCCGGATCTATTTCCTCAGCGTTCCGGAACTAAGCCGCGCACACACAGCTTACCCACCGCCGACGGCGGTCACAGCTCAGCTCTCCTTTCTACCGGATCCTTGTTGGGTATTGTATTCATTCAATCCGGAAAGTACTTACCTTGCTTTGAATTGTTTAATCCTCTATATGCCGCACAACTTGTATTGATTATTTCCAGTCCCGGAGATCCGATCTTACACTTGCCACATGTGAATGTACAATTTCTGCTACTGCATACAGATTCTATCTCTGCATAAATATATTTCATCATATTAGGAATTCTCATTTGACCTGTATGGTTTGTGTGTTGGACTGCTTGGGACTGTATATATTTTAGGATGTCTCTGTGTGTGCGTGAAGACAGGAATTGCCTAAACTAACTCAGACTCACCATCGTCATTTCATACTCCTTATTGACTTGATTAAGTTTTACCTACTCTACAATTAGAACAACTCAGAACTGTGTTTCACTATAGATTTCAAAAGTAACTGTCTCACTGTGTCTATTCAGGTAATTCAAACCTCTATTACCTGCTTAGAACATTAAAGAGCAACACCTCCCTTAATCTCACTAAGGGAATTTATTTATATCTTAAACCCTTTACACAAAAGTATAAGAGTTACTACAGTGTAACACATAAAACCAACTACAATTTATTATTAGGCAGTATCTCCCTGAACAAATATATTAGGTGGTCACATAATATTGTTAAACACCCTCATTAAATGTTTTACTAATTATTGTACACTTTGAATGGGAAAAAGGTTTGTTACGTGCATTAGTCACTCAAACACTGAAAGAAGTTTGGTATAAACGATCTTAGTACAAGAATAGATTTGTGACTATATTACATTCAATGTGTATTAGTTAAAATGTTTAAAAAATGATTATTTTTGTACTGTTAATATTTTATTTTAAGTTGTACAGCTCTGATACTGAATGTTTGTTTACACTGTGAGGTCACTTGGTATTACTTCATTTGATTGGATCATTTACACACATGACTGTTTAATTGATTAACACCTAACTCAGGTGCAGTTCATCATTTAGGGTAGGCTGGTATATATAGCAAGTGTATAGCATTCATTTTATTAAGCCTGATGAAACAGCCACTGGTTGGCTGAGAAACGCGTTGCTTTTATTATCTTAAATAAAGTAAGTTTTACTTTATATATATTTTTACGACTTGCTGACGGACTATTATTTCCACTATTATTGCCTTTTTTGGTCTACATTTTCACCTGTGGATCATTGGGAGTTCCAGATTACCGGATATAAGTCTACTGGGTGACTGTATTGAATCCAGCTTGCCCTGTTTGCACCACGGAAGGTGCTCTACTAAATGTGAGTGCAATATATATCACTATTATACATTATCTGCCTATACAAACAATACTAGGCGATATAGGCACTTTTGTGTTTTATATCATCTATATCGGAGGTCAGTCTTCTGGGTGACTGTTAATTGATCCCAGACTTCTACACCACTAGGGGGGCCGTACTAAATGTGAGTGTACCCATCACATATTTTACCTTCACTTGTTATCAAACAATATTGGGCCATGTGGCGCTTCTGTGTTCTTATATTGTCTGCAGAGTCATTACTTACTTAATATTCCAGTCAAATACATTGTGGTCAATTTAACAAGGCATTAAGCGATGTCTGTCGGACATGATATGCTACAGCGTATCATGTTGGACAGACATTGGTAAATCTACCCCATTGTTTCTACTTTTAGTTTTTACATGTTCCCAAAAACATAATTTATGTAAGAACTTACCTGACAAATTCATTTCTTTCATATTAGCAAGAGTCCATGAGCTAGTGACGTATGGGATATACATTCCTACCAGGAGGGGCAAAGTTTCCCAAACCTCAAAATGCCTATAAATACACCCCTCACCACACCCACAATTCAGTTTAACGAATAGCCAAGAAGTGGGGTGATAAGAAGGAGCGAAAGCATCAAAAATAAGGAATTGGAATAATTGTGCTTTATACAAGAAAATCATAACCACCACAAAAATGGTGGGCCTCATGGACTCTTGCTAATATGAAAGAAATGAAATTATCAGGTAAGTTCTTACATAAATTATGTTTTCTTTCATGTAATTAGCAATGAGCTAGTGACGTATGGGATAGCAGATACCCAAGATGTGGAACTTCCACGCAAGAGTCACTAGAGAGGGAGGGATAAATAAAGACAGCCAATTCCGCTGAAAAAATAATCCACAACCCAAATCAAAAAGTTTTAATCTTATAATTAAAAAAACTGAAATTATAAGCAGAAGAATCAAACTGAAACAGCTGCCTGAAGTGCTTTTCTACCAAAAACTGCTTCAGAAGAAAAAAAAAAAAAAATCAAAATGGTAGAATTTAGTAAAAATAAGCAAAGAAGACCAAATTGCTGCTTTGCAAATCTGATCAACAGAAGCTTCATTCCTAAAAGCCCAGGAAGTAGAAACTGACCTAGTAGAATGAGCCGTAATCCTTTGAGGCGGGGTTTTACCCGATTCCACATAAGCATGATGAATCAAGATTTAAACCAGGACGCCAAAGAAATGGCAGAAGCCTTCTGACCTTTCCTAGAACCAGAAAAGATAACAAATAGACTAGAAGTCATTCTAAAATTCGAGAACCAGAAAAGATAACAAATAGACTAGAAGTAATTCTAAAATCTTTAGAAGTTTCAACATAATATTTCAAAACTCTAACTACATCCAAAAAATGCAAAGAACCTCTCTAGAGAATTCTTAGGATTTGGACACAATGAAGGGACAACAATTTCTCTACTAATGTCGTTAGAATTCACAACCTTAGGTAGAAATTTAAATGAAGTCCGTAACACTGCCTTATCCTGATGAAAAATCAGAAAAGGAGATTCACAAGAAAGAGCAGATAACTCAGAAACTCTTCTAGCAGAAGAGATAGCCAAAAGGAACAATACTTTCCAAGAAAGTAATTTAATGTCCAGAGAATGCATAGGTTCAAACGGAGGAGCCTGTTAAGCCCTCAGCACCAAATTGAGACTCCAAGGAGGAGAGATTGACTTAATGACAGGCTTGATACGAACCAAAGCCTGTACAAAACAATGAATATCAGGATGATTAGCAATCTTTCTGTGAAAAAGAACAGAAAGAGCAGAGATTTGTCCTTTCAAAGAACTTGCAGACAAACCCTTATCCAAACCATTTTGAAGAAATTGTAAAATTCTAGGAATTCTAAAAGAAAACCTAGAGAATTTATGTGAAGAACACCAAGAAATGTAAGTCTTCCAGACTCGGTAATAGATCTTCCTAGACACAAATTTACGAGCCTGCAACATAGTATTAATTACTGAGTCAGAAAAACCTCTATGACTAAGAATTAAGCGTTCAATTTCCAGACCTTCAAATTTAATGATTTGAGATCCTGATGGAAAAAAATGGGCCTTGAGACAGAAGGTCTGGCCTTAACGGAAGTGTCCAAGGTTGGCAACTGGCCATCCGAACGAGATCCCCATACCAAAACCTGTGAGGCCATGCTGGAGCCACCAGCAGTACAAATGACCGCTCCATTAGGATTTTGGAAATCACTTTTGGAAGAAGAACTAGAGGCGGAAAAATATAAGCAGGATGATAATTCCAAGGAAGCGACAACGCGTCCACTGCTTCCGCCTGAGAATCCCTGGATCTGGACAGATACCTGGGAAGTTTCTTATTTAGATGAGAGGCCATCAGATCTATTTCTGGAAGTCCCCAGATTTGAACAATCTGAAGAAATATCTCTGGATGAAGAGACCATTCACCCGGATGTAACATCTGGCGACTGAGATAATCCGCTTCCCAATTGTCTATACCTGGGATATGAACCACAGAAATTAGACAGGAGCTGGATTCCGCCCATACAAGTATCCGAGATACTTCTTTCATAGCCTGAGGACTGTGAGTCCCCCCTTGATGATTGACATACGCCACGGTTGTGACATAGTCTGTCTGAAAACAAATAAACGATTCTCTCTTCAGAAGAGGCCAGAACTGAAGAGCTCTGAAAATCGCACGGAGTTCCAAAATGTTGAGTGGTAATCTCGCCTCCTGAGATTTCTAAAACCCCTTGTGCTGACAGAGATCCTCAGACAGCCTCCCAACCTGAAAGACTCGCATCTGTAAAGATCATGGTCTAGGTTGAAAGAACCGAAGAGACCCGTAGAACTAAATGATGATGAACTTAACCACCGATCAAAGATAGTTAAACATTAGGATTCAAAGATATAAAAAGTGATATCCTAGAATCCCTGCACCATTATTCAGCATAAAAAAACTGGAAAGGTTTCCTATGAAAATGAGCAAAGGTAATTGAATCCAATGCTGCAGCCATGAGACCTAAAACTTCCATGCATATATATCAACTATAGGAAATAATAGAGACTGAAGATTCCGACAAACGGAACCCAATAAATTGTCACTTGTCTGTTAGAGACAAAGACATTGACACAATCTATCTGGAAACCTAAAAAAAGGTGACCCTTGTATGAGAGGAATCAAGGAGTTTTTGATAAAAAGATCCTCTAACCATGACTTGAGGAAACAACAAGTTAAAACGTATGAGATTCCGCAGAACGAAAAGACTGAGCCAGTACCACGAGACCGTCCAAATAAGGAACACTGAGAACCTTGAAAAGATTCTTAGAACTGTCGCTAGACCAGAAGGAAAAGCAACAAATTGGTAATGCTTGTCAAAAAAGAGAATCTCAGAAAATAAAAATAATCTGAAATGAAAACAGAAGATATGCATCTATTGTATCTATTGTAAACAAATAATGCATCACTGACCAAAAAAGGCAAAATAGACCATATAAACACCATTCTAAAAGATGGTATACTTATATGACAATTCAAAAAGATTTTCTATCTTTAGAACAATGTTTAGTCTTGAATAAAACCCATTTCCTAAAAATGGAACTGGAATAAATACCCCAGAAAACTCCAGATCTGAGCAGCGCTTGAGTCCCAACGGGTGACCAGCCGCGCTTCACCAATACCCAAAATATATAGGTCTGAAACACACATACGGAAAGTGTTAGCCTTACTGGAATAGCTGGAATATAATAGAGAAAAAAAGACTTCTCACAGACGGTTTTACTCTGAATCTTATTCTGTATCCAAAATCTAAGAAATTTGGACCGAATAGAACCAAACAAATTTCAAAAAAGTCTTAACCTGCCCCTTACCAGCTAAGCTGGAATACGGCACATACATGCAAATTTAGAGAGCTGATTTTGAACTGAAAAAACTTCCAATTAAAAACATGTTACTTGGGTAAGAATTTAGGATTTTGTTCCTTAGTAAGAACAATAAAACTAATATAAGCTTAAAGTTTTAGTCTTAGAACTCAGTCTTGAAGCCCAGAGTAACAGTTAAGAATTGAATCCAATTATGAACCAAATAATTGATTATCTTGGAAAAAAGAAATATGGATTTTTTAGAAATCACAAAATTCTTCTAGCTAAAACAGCTAAAGACATAGATTAAACCTAATTTGCGAAAATATTCAATAAAATGAAGACACAAATGAAATTATTAGCATGTTAATCAAGTTAAAGGACCAGTCAACACACTGGACTTGCATAATCAACAAATGCAAGATAACAAGACAATGCAATAGCACTTAGTCTGAACTTCAAATGAGTAGTAGATTTTGACCCTTTAACAATGCTAAATAAATCATAATCCGATACTTGATCTTAAAGTATCCAAACAGAAAAATGAAGCAATTGCAACATCATCCAAATAAATTACAGGTCCAAGAAAAGTACCTGAAAATAAATAATTTTCCTTAAATAAGATACAACCATCTGAAGGAAAAAAATAAATACTATTTTGCTATAGAAACAATAGCATATTTAGCAGGAGTAGAGATAGCCCCATTAAATTGGGGAACCCTCAAAACTGAAAACTAACTGCCGGCAAAGAAAATAATTTAAACCCTTGAAGAAGGAATAAAAGAAAATTCTCAGCCTATTCCATTCCCTAGTATCAGGAACTGGAAAAAAAACCCTCTGAAAACACAGAAGATTAATAAGCAGAAATAAAATGTTAGCTAGTCTTGAAAAAGAACTAGTTACCTCAATATCCAAAATAATCAACACCTTTTCAACAAAGAACAAATGTACTCTAATAAAAATAAAAAAAGTAGATTTGTTAGTGTCAATATCTGATGAAGAAAATTCTGAATGAGAAAAAACACCATCAGAGAAGGATAATTCATTATGTTGTTGGTCATTTGAAACTTCATCAACTAAAAAAGAAGTTTGAAAAAGACCTAAAAATGTTATTAGAAGGCGGGATGTCAGACAAAGCCTTTAACATAGAATCAGAAAAATATTCTTATAAATTTCTAAGTATATCTTGTACATAAGATGTAAAAAGAATAGCAATATATAAAGCATAAATACTAATGGATTCTGCATGTAAAAGTTTATCATGATAACTTATTACAAACCATAGCTAAAGATAAACATTCATAACATTAAAATAAATGAACTTAGCTTTGGTAGAACTGATATCAGTCAACAGGAATCCGTTAGTATGTTCTGATTCAGGAACAGTATGTGAAATATCTTGCAATATGTAATAGAAAAAAACAACATATAAAGCAAAATTATCAAATTCCTTAAATGACAGTTTCAGGAATGGGAGAAAAATGCAAAACAAACAAGCCTCTAGCAACCAGAAGCAGCAAAAATATGAGACTTAAATAATGTGAGAAAAAGTGGAACAAAAAATACAACGCCCATATCTTTTGGCGCCAAGTATGACGCCACATCCTCTGACGCCGAAACTGACGCCCACATTTTTTGGCGCAAAAAAACGTCTGAATACACATGTGTCAAAAAAATGACGTAACTACGAACAACTTCCGGCGTCAACTACGGCGCCGGAAATGACCAAATTTTGCGCCAAAAAAGTTTGCGCCAAAAATGACACAATAAAATGAAGCATTTTCTGCCCCCGCGAGCCTAACAGCCCACAGGGAAAAATAGTCAATTGAAAATTTTCAAGGTAAGAAAAAATATATATTCATATGCATTATCCCAAATAATGAAACTGACAGTCTGAATGAAGGAATACTGATTATCCTGAATCATGGCAAATATAAGTTTAAACACATATATTTAGAACTTTACATATAAAGTGCCCAACCATAGCTTAGAGTGTCACTAAAAATAAGACTTACTTACCCCAGGACACTCATCTACATATAGTAGATAGCCAAACCAGTACTGAAACGAGAATCAGTAGAGGTAATGGTATATAAGAGTATATCGTCGATCTGAAAAGGGAGGTAGGAGAAGAAATCTCTACGACCGATAACAGAGAACCTATGAAAAAGATCCTCTAGAGGAAGACCATTGTATTCAAATAGGCAATACTCTCTTCACATCCCTCTGACATTCACTGCACTCTGAGAGGAAAACCGGGCTTCAGCCTGCTGCGAAGCGCATATCAACGTAGAATCTAGCACAAACTTACTTCACCACCTCCATGGGAGGCAAAGTTTGTAAAACTGATTTGTGGGTGTGGTGAGGGGTGTATTTATAGGCATTTTGTGGTTTGGGAAACTTTGCCCCTCCTGGTAGGAATGTATATCCCATACGTCACTAACTCATGGACTCTTGCTAATTACATGAAAGAAATCCCTGTAATTGAAAATTAGAAGCCACATTTTTTTACACCATTTTTCAACAGAACTCTCTGAATACCAGAAACAGCAGTCAACTTTGCTATTAATTTTGCAAACAAATAATGTAGCCCGAAAAATGTACATATTTATTAATATAATGTAAATCACATAATGTAAAACCGCAAATGATTTGTTATCAAATCAATTGAATATAAAATTGTTTGTTTAATTATTTTTTTTTTAATACAAAATAAAATTAGGGACAGGTAAATTGTGTCACCAAATATATACATTTTCTCTAGGTTTGTAAAATCTGCTATGTTCACTTTCAATCCTCAGAATTGGAAAAGCCTTTATTTTCAAAGTTACACTTCAAGAAAAATTGGGGGGGGGGGGGGCCAAAATAAATAATAAACATGTACTAAATAATCTCAGACGCCTAGATTTAGAGTTCTGCGGCCAAAGGGGTGCGTTTGCTACGCATGCTTTTTTTCCCACGCACCTTTTAAATATCGCTGGTATTTAGAGTTCACAGAATGGCTGGGTTTTCAGTGCGTTAGGCTCCAAAAAGGGAGCGTAGAGCATAATTTAACGCCACTGCAACTCTAGATACCATCGGTGCTTACGGACGCGGCCAGCTTCAAAAACGTGCTCGTGCGCGATTCCCCCATAGAAAACAATGGGGCCATTTGAGCTGAAAAAAAAACCTAACAACTGCAAAAAAGCCGCGTTCAGCTCCTAACGCAGCCCCATTGTTTTCTATGGGGAAACACTTCCTACGTCTGCACCTAACACTCTAACATGTACCCCGAGTCTAAACAACCCTAACCTTACACTTATTAACCCCTAATCTGCCGTCCCCGCTATCGCTGACACCTGCAAATTATTATTAACCCCTAATCTGCCGCTCCGTACACCACCGCCACCTACATTATAGCTATGTACCCCTAATCCGCTGCCCCTAACACCGCCGACCCCTATATTATATTTATTAACCCCTAATCTGCCCCCCTCAACGTCGCCTCCACCTGCCTACACTTATTAGCCCCTAATCTGCCGAGCGGACCGCACCGCTACTATAATAAAGTTATTAACCCCTAATCCGCCTCACTCCCGCCTCAATAACCCTATAATAAATAGTATTAACCCCTAATCTGCCCTGCCTAGCATCACCGACACCTAACTTCAATTATTAACCCCTAATCTGCCGACCGAATCTCGCCGCTACTGTAATAAATGGATTAACGCCTAAAGCTAAGTCTAACCCTAACACTAACACCCCCCTAAGTTAAATATAATTTAAATCTAACGAAATAAAATAACTCTTATTAAATAAATTATTCCTATTTAAAGCTAAATACTTACCTGTAAAATAAACCCTAATATAGCTACAATATAAATTATAATTATATTATAGCTATTTTAGGATTTATATTTATTTTACAGGTAACTTTGTATTTATTTTAACCAGGTACAATAGCTATTAAATAGTTAAGAACTATTTAATAGCTAAAATAGTTAAAATAATTACAAAATTACCTGTAAAATAAATCCTAACCTAAGTTACAATTAAACCTAACACTACACTATCAATAAATAAATTAAATAAAATACCTCCAATTACCTACAATTAAACCTAACACTACACTATCGATACATTAATTAAATACAATACCTACAAATAACTACAATTAAATAAACTAACTAAAGTACAAAAAATAATAAAATATTTACAAAAATTAGAAAAATATTACAACAATTTTAAACTAATTACACCTACTCTAAGCCCCCTAATAAAATAACAAAGACCCCCAAAATAAAAAAATGCCCTTCCCTATTCTAAATTAAAAAAAGTTCAAAGCTCTTTTACCTTACCAGCCCTTAAAAGGACCTTTTGTTGGGCATGCCCCAAAGAATTCAGCTCTTTTGCCTGTAAAAAAAAACATACAATACCCCCCAACATTACAACCCACCACCCACATACCCCTAATCTAACCCAAACCCCCCTTAAATAAACCTAACACTAAGCCCCTGAAGATCTTCCTACCTTATCTTCACCTCGCCGGGTATCACCGATCGGTCCTGGCTCCAAAATCTTCATCCAACCCAAGCGGGGGCTGGCGATCCATAATCCTGCGGCTGAAGAGGTCCAGAAGAGGCTCCAAAGTCTTCATCCTATCCGGGAAGAAGAGGTGATCCAGACCGGCAACCATCTTGATCCAAGTGGCATCTTCTATCTTCAAGCCAATCGGAATTCGAGGGACGCCATCTTGGATGACGTCCCTTAAAGGAACCGTCATTCTTCAGTTGGACGTCGAAGGAAGAAGATTGATCCGCGCGGGAGGTCTTCACGATGAAGCCGTTCCTCATCGGATGAAGATAGAAGATGCCGCTTGGATCAAGATGGTTGCCGGTCTGGATCGCCTCTTCTTCCCGGATAGAATGAAGACTTTAGAGCCTCTTCTGGACCTCTTCAGCCGCAGGATTATGGATCGCCAGCCCCCGCTTGGGTTGGATGAAGATTTTGGAGCCAGGACCGATCGGTGATACCCGGCGAGGTGAAGATAAGGTAGGAAGATCTTCAGGGGCTTAGTGTTAGGTTTATTTAAGGGGGGTTTGGGTTAGATTAGGGGTATGTGGGTGGTGGGTTGTAATGTTGGGGGGGTATTGTATGTGTTTTTTTACAGGGAAAAGAGCTGAATTCTTTGGGGCATGCCCCACAAAAGGTCCTTTTAAGGGCTGGTAAGGTAAAAGAGCTTTGAACTTTTTTTAATTTAGAATAGGGTAGGGCATTTTTTTATTTTGGGGGTCTTTGTTATTTTATTAGGGGGCTTAGAGTAGGTGTAATTAGTTTAAAATTGTTGTAATATTTTTCTAATGTTTGTAAATATTTTTTTATTTTTTGTAACTTAGTTCTTTTTTATTTTTTGTACTTTAGTTAGTTTATTTAATTGTATTTATTTGTAGGTATTGTATTTAATTAATGTATTGATAGTGTAGTGTTAGGTTTAATTGTAGGTAATTGTAGGTAGTTTATTTAATTAATTTATTGATAGTGTAGTGTTAGGTTTAATTGTAGATAATTGTATGTATTTTATTTAATGTATTTATTGATAGTGTAGTGTTAGGTTTAATTGTAACTTAGGTTAGGATTTATTTTACAGGTAATTTTGTAATTATTTTAACTATTTTAGCTATTAAATAGTTATTAACTATTTAATAGCTATTGTACCTGGTTAAAATAAATACAAAGTTGCCTGTGAAATAAATATTAATCCTAAAATAGCTACAATATAATTATAATTTATATTGTAGCTATATTAGGGTTTATTTTACAGGTAAGTATTTAGCTTTAAATAGGAATAATTTATTTAATAAGAGTTAATTTATTTCGTTAGAATAAAATTATATTTAATTTAGGGGGGTGTTAGGGTTAGAATTAGCTTTAGGGGTTAAAAAATTTATTAGAGTAGCGGTGAGCTCCGATCGGCAGATTAGGGGTTAATACTTGAAGTTAGGTGTCGGCGATGTTAGGGAGGGCAGATTAGGGGTTAATACTATTTATTATAGGGTTATTGAGGCGGGAGTGAGGCAGATTAGGGGTTAATAACTTTATTATAGTAGCGGTGCGGTCCGCTCGGCAGATTAGGGGTTAATTATTGTAGGTAGCTGGGGGAGACGTTGTGGGGGGCAGATTAGGGGTTAATAAATATAATATAGGGGTCGACGGTGTTAGGGGCAGCAGATTAGGGGTACATAGGGATAACGTAGTTGGCGCCGGTGTACGGAGCGGCAGATTAGGGGTTAAAAAATTTAAATATAGTGGCGGCGATGTGGGGGGACCTCGGTTTAGGGGTACATAGGTAGTTTATGGGTGTTAGTGTACTTTAGAGCACAGTAGTTAAGAGCTTTATAAACCGGCGTTAGCCCAGAAAGCTCTTAAAGGGACATTATACACTCATTTTTTCTTTGCATAAATGTTTTGTAGATGATCTATTAATATAGCCCATAAAGTTGTTTTTTTAAATAAATGTATAGTTTTGCTTATTTTTAAATAACATTGCTCTGATTTTCAGACTCCTAACCAAGCCCCAAAGTTTTATGTGAATACTGTCAGCTACCTTCTCCAGCTTGCTCCTGTTTGTGTAAAGGGTCTTTTCATATGTAAAAGAAGGGGGAGGGGGGGAGTGTCTTATTTGCCACTTGCAGTGGGCTTTCCATCTACCTTTTCAACAGAGCCAAACTGACAGCTTCTAAGTAAGTTTTTAAACAGTTTTATACTGGATTTTTATATCAGTATCTGTGCATCTTATTCTTTATAGTAGTGTCTATTACATGCAGTTATATGAAAATAAGTGTATACTGTCCCTTTAACTACTGACTTTTTTCTGCGGCTGGAGTCTTGTCGTTAGAATTCTAAAGCTCACTTCAGACACGACTCTAAATACCAACGTTAGAAAGATCCCATTGAAAAGATAGGATACGCAATTGACGTAAGGGGATCTGCGGTATGGAAAAGTCGCGGCTGGAAAGTGAGCGTTAGACCCTTTAATGACTGTCTCCAAATACCAGAGGGAGGTAAAAACCAGCGTTAGGAGCCTCTAACGCTGGTTTTCACGGCTACCGCCCAACTCTAAATCTAGGCCAGAGTGATTTATGTCCTACTAAGAAGCCGTGGAGTGGCCAGGCCATGCAAATTATTATTATTATTTTTTTAAATGATCTACATGATTTAGCAACACATAAATAAATAAAAACGTGACTACAAATAAAGAAGCATGCGCAAATTTATACATGAAATATAGTGCGCATGACAACAATATGCACACCTTTGTAAATCACGTGCATGTTTAGCAGAAAGAAGGAAAAAAAAGAAGTTTCACAAAGTTCCCACTCAGTCTCTGGGGCTCCATAATGTCCCTTTAAAGCACAGGTTTTTAAACCTGTTCTCAGGCCTCCCTAACAGGCCAGATTGTCGGGGTAACCTTGGATAGGGCAGGAACCATGTTTAGTAATCAGCTGACTACTTCACTTAGTTCGGATATCCTCAAAATCTGGCCTCTTAGGGAGGCCTTAAGACAGGTTTGAAAACCAGTGCTTTAAAGTGATGGTAAACTCTCCCCTGTAAGTCATATACAGGTATAAATCCACTTTATTCAAACTATTTGGGGCCTGAAAAGGATTTGATTTTGGAACAGTTTGGATTTCATAATATTTGCATCTATAAAATGGGACAGCATGGACAGGAGATGGGACCAAGTTAACCCCCCCCCCCCACCACCCAATATTTTATGTAATTTAGGAAATAAAAAAGGAAAAAATATGTAGCTTACCAACATTGCTATAAATATTTAATTATATACGGCCAGTGCATACTATAAAAAAGTTATAAAGCTGAGTGCTGTTTATACTAGACTTTGGAATGGACTGAATGTGTATTAATTACTTTTTCTTTTTTAGCTAATGAAAATATCTGAATAATTCTGGATTTTGGGATTTTGGAATTCTGGATTGGGGATTTCTACCTGGGGACAGGACCTTAAACTTATTTTATTACTCCTGTCTCATTCAAAGCTACCTGAGATTATACTTGTTAACATATTGCTAGTGCTGTTTTATCATAAACTAATCTAGAACAATCATCTAGATAATTTAGAACATTAAAATAATTGTGTGCCAACATAAATAATGCATAATCTATGTTATTCTAATAGCAGTAAAAGTGCAGGGCTGTTTGCCTTTCCTTTGAATGTTGCTTGCATTATGGTGACATTATCATACCAGATGGTGTGTTGAGGTAGCTGCTCCAATCCAGCTGTTCAACAGGCAGTGATGTGGCTGTAAGTGAGTGTGTGATTGGTCAGAGTCCTGTGTATGTCACTAGAGGGGTGGGATGGATAACAGGGAGGAAGAACACCCTGCAGTGTAGTGTTCTACACACAAAGGAGCTGCACACGGGTGGATGGAGGCTTCCCCAGTACGGTAACCACACAGAGGTAATGCATACAATTCATTTATATAGCATCTATCGATCTATCTATATCTCTTGCTCTCAGTTAAATGGGAATGCAAGGTTTCATTAAAGATTAGCACGATTTATACTGCAAATGTATTTCAAAGTAATGTAGAGCTGTTTTAGTCTCTGTAGTAAATATTGTAGCCTATATATATATATACACTCAATATGTATACACATTATCAGCCATATTAGATAACATAACTGTTTATGTAACCAGCTGTGACATAACTGGGAACTGGTAATGCTTTATAAATAAAAGATAATAATATTAGTAGTAATAATATAATAACAGTAATAATAAACACAGTGATTACGATTGATTTAATGTTTCTAAATGGATTATTCCACTATTAGTATAACTGCCACCCATTATTACAGCTTGTGATTGGATACATATGCTGTTTACCTACAGTGACTGCAATACCTTTACTATAAAAAAAAAGCTGGGTAATCGTTTTAGTGATACATACATATAAATAACACATTTTTTTAGACAAACTGTACTGTCTATTTTCATATAGAATAACAAAATTGCTTCAAAGCCTCAGAATTAGCATAATTCTTAATGGTAAATAACTGCATGGCTATCCAAAGCATTGATTTCTGTTGCCATGTACGACTATAATACATTTCAGCCCTCTCTGGTATTCAAGTGGTTAAGTTTTTTATTGCTGCCAGTTGTGGTTGGCAGTAAACCATTTCCTTTTCCATGTGTACATTCATTGTTATACTGTATTTATAAATGCAACAGTATTTTCTGCACTCATGACAAAACAAGAAAAAAGGAACTGATATTTCTATATCTCCTTTACAAGTGACTTTTGTCCTTTCATGTGCTTTACTCGTGACTTGCTGCATCTGTGCATGTCTGAGATGTGCTTTCTTTATATAACATAGTAAACAGCTAGAATATCAGATAACATTTTTTTTATCAATCTTTCATTGCTCAACCTTTGATTTGCTGAGTTTGTGTTTACAGATAGCAGTGTAGATGCAATCTGCACACTTAGCTAGTTTGATGGCAAGATACAAAAAAATGCAAGAGAGCTAAAAAACTACTAATCATGCAGGGGAAGGGGAGCTTGTAAAGATAACAGATAAACATCACTTAAAAAAATCAGCATTTTGTAGAGAGAAAATGTATTTGTGCAAGAAAAGCTTGAGGTGATCATGAAAGGGAGATGTATGCAAATGCACTGATGTTGTGTAACTAAGATATTGTGTGGGGTAGATTCACTAATAGTCTTCTATGTTATTCTATAGAAGTGATTCACTAACTAACATTCTGTATCTTTCCATTCTTGTATAACTTGAGTGATTAGAACTGATTAGTCTGCCACACAGAGTCCCAACTGAACTTATGAGTGAATATACAAGTTAAAGTTCCCTTTTCCGGGGTGATCACACGTGCACCATTTAGTAGGCAGCAAAATACTTGGTTTAATAAGGGGTGTTCAGCCATTGTATGAGGGACCATGGTGTTTGCATGAGGGGCCATGGTTTGTTTTTTTTGCTGATAAGCAAGTTTTTAGAAATACTAGAATCAAATATGTGTAGACAGATATTTTTTTCAAGTTACTAGTCAAATTTTTACTTTCATATTCATTCAACACAGTTTGTTTAATAATTTGAGACTATGTCCAGCCCTGCATAATTTATAGACATGCACCCACAATCAGACATTTATATATCCTTGTCTTCCAATGATTGATTTAGCTAGCGATATGTTGTTGCTGTGGTTTACATTGTGCCTCTATAGGATAATGTGCAGTTCCACAGACTCACATCGCATATTTAAAAAAGGACTTTAAATGGACATAAAAATCCAAAATGATTTATTTCATGATTTTAAACAACTTTCCAACTTCTGTTATCTAATTTGCTTCATTCTTTTAATATCCTTTGTTGAAAATTATATAGAAATAGGCTCAGTAGCTGCTGATTGGTGGTTGCACATAGATGCCTTGTGTGATTGGCTCACCCATGTGCATTGCTATTTTTTCTTCAAAGAATATCTAAAGATTAGATTATGGAAGTAAATTGGAATGTTGTTTAAAATTGTCTTCTCTGTCTGAATCATGAAAGAAAAGCACGAGATTTCCCTTTCATACTTAATAGCTCTAATGATGTATTCAAACAAAAGGTTAACCTAAGAATAACATGCAGGTTCAGTTTTTAAATTATATTATGTGTTTCATTATTAAAGAAATAAGTGTGAAGTTTTAGTTTCTAAATAGTAATAAGAACCACCATTTTGTAATGTAGCTATACCCTAGGTTTAAAAGTCTGTTCTTATCTAATCTCTACTGCTGGGGCCAGATAGTGACAGTTATGTATGAGCTGAGAAAGTAGCAATCCTACGTGGTTTAGTGTTTTTCCTGTACTGTTTAGTTTATGTGGGTGGCCAAATGCATAACTGGTCTCTGTTGTAGCTCCTAAGCCTTAGATTTGACAAGCCAAGGTAAAACAGACAGTCTACTCCATAATTTGTATTTTTTTTTAAAAGATAGATAATCCATTTATTACCCATTCTACATTTTTGCATAATTAACATGGTTATATTAATACACTTTTTACCTCTGTGATTACCTTGTATCTAAGCCTCTGCAGACTGCCCCCTATTTCGCTTCTTTTGACAGATTTGAATTTATCCAATCAGTGCTGGCTCATAAATAACTCCACTGGAGTGAGCACAGTGCTATCTATATGACACACATGAACTAGCGCTGACAAGCTGTGGAAAAACTGTCAAAATGCACTGAGATAAGAGGCGGCCTTCAAGGGCTTAGAAAGTGGCATATGAGCCTACCTAGGTTTAGCTTTCAACAAAGAATACCAAGAGAACAAAGCACATTTGATTATAAAAGTATATTGGAAAGCTGTTTAGGATTGCAAGTTGAATTTTGACTAGACTGTCCCTTTAAACTTTTTGCAATTGGAATACAATACATTTCTTCACACACACATACGTGAATCACAGTAAATAGTGTGAGGTATTTGCATGTGTGATTTTATCCAGCCTTTTAAACTTCTGTAAACAAAGAAGGTGTGTTCCTCCCAACTCCCTTGGTACAGTACGTCTCACAATCTTCTGGCCATTTGCCATTGAACCCCTTCTGTGCCAGGAAGGGCTACAATGTATTGTGTCTTTGACAGCTACTGCTGTTATAACTGCCACAGAATAAACTGCTTCATGCCAAGTGTTTTTTTTATTAGTATAAATTAATTGTAAGCCTTCCTTGCAGCTACGGTCCAACTGGAATTTCATAGCACAGAGAACAGACATTGTTTGTATATTACATTACAGGGCTGATTCATCAAATCATCTGAAATGACTCATATAATAGCATAGTGAGTTATTAATGCACTTAAACTATCATCTTCTCCATTATGAGAACTCTGAAGAGCATAAATAATGTATAAGCTTTATAAATAGAAAAATAAAAGAGTTAAACAGGAACTGTACACAACATTACCTAAAATATTCAGTATTTGCAATAGTTGTATAGGTAATCCCATATGGGTAATAAATGCTGTACATCCTATGGCTTTTTCACTTCCTCTGTTATGGGTCTGTCTGTTTTATGAAACTTCCCTTGTAGCTGCTTTATGTAGGTCTGAACAGAAAGGCTAAAATTGTTTAGTAAGAGTGTAGTTTGTGCTGGGCAGAAGCAGAAAGATCATGATATTACTGTTAGCGTTCCATTACATGAGTTAGAACGTGACATTGTAACTAAACAAGCAGTGTGAGCGTAAGATATTATAGAAAAAAGCACTATTATAGGATATTTGAGGCTTCTACACAAATAGTTAAATGTATACACTTTCAAGCTTTCTGTGATGTAGGTCATTTGAGGGTACTGTTTTATAGAGAAGGCACTGAATACATAGTATAATCTCCTAGCCGAGGTGCTATTGTTTATGTAGCAAATAGTTAAACACATAGTTAAAGTCAGCTCTGGATTAGCAGTGCGTTACTTATCCTGCGCTAAACATGGTTGCTGAGCCAAACAATGGGGGGCATATGAGCATAGCCAACAACCACCAGCCATGCTTAAAGGGACATGACACCCACATTTTTTTCTTTCATGATTTAGAAAGAGAATGTATTTTTAAACATCTTTCTAATTTACTTCTATTATCTAATTTGTTTTATTCTCTTGATATTCTTTGCTGAAAAGCATATCTAGATATGCTTAGTAGCTGCTGATTGGTTGCTGTACATAGAAGCCTCATGTGATTGGCTCACCCATGTGCATTGCTTTTTCTTCAACTAAGGGTATCTAAAAAATGAAGCAAAACAAATAATATAAGTAAATTGTAATGTTGTTTAAATTTGTATGTTCTATCTGAATCATGAAAGAAAGATTTTGGGTTTAGTGGCCCTTTATCTCAGGATCAATGGTGAATTAACTATGGGGTTGATAGCAATGTAATACTTGATAATTATCTGCATGTTAAAGGGGCATTGTACACTAGATTTTTCTTTGCATAAATGTTTTGTAGATGACCTATTTATATAACCCATCTGGGAGTGTTTTTGTAACAATGTATAGTTTTGCTTATTTTTAAATAACATTGTGCTGATTTTCAGACTCCTAATTAAGCCTCAAATTTGTAGATGTATACTGATGTCTAAAGACTCCTGTTTGTGCAATGGGTCTTTTCATATGCGGGGGGGGGGGGGGGTTGGTTCTGCCCTTCCTGCTTTCCCAGCCCCTT
Source organism: Bombina bombina (assembly GCF_027579735.1). Classification (NCBI taxonomy): domain Eukaryota; kingdom Metazoa; phylum Chordata; class Amphibia; order Anura; family Bombinatoridae; genus Bombina; species Bombina bombina. Next base: position 112,960,585 of record NC_069505.1, on the reverse strand, counting down.
TCATTTGGTGTCCCAGCCTAACCTTGTCAACAGTGCTACACTGGGAGCTTCTAAGTAATTTTTAAAAAGGTTTTTTTACTGGATTTTTAGATCAGTATCTGTGCATATTCTTCCTTATAGTAGTGTCAATTACATGCAGTTTTTATAAAACTTTGTGTGTTCTGTCCCTTTAATGGCTGAAGATGAGACATTTTCACTACAGTCACAATCAGATCATTTGTATTGTTTATTGTAAGCACTTGTTTCATTGTTAGTTTTGGTGAAAATGGCCAATGAAAACAATAAACTTGCAGGCCCTTCAGATTGTTATGTAATTTCTAAACCCAAAAAGTCACCATTCTGTTTGTCCTTAGTCCTGGCCATTTGGATTTTGGATCTCAAAATTGTGTTAATAAAGGGGCAGATAAAGATTTTAAATTGTTTTCAGGAGGTAACGACCTCAAGCTTTACATTAAACGTTCATGATTCAGATAGAGCGAGCAATTTTAACAACTTTCCAATTTACTTCTGATATCAAATGTGCTTTGTTTTATTTGGTATCTTTTATTGAAGAGTAAAGCTAGGTAGGCTCATAAGAGCTCAGGAGTGTGCACGTGTCTTTAGTACTCTTATGGCAGCAGTCGTTTGCAACATTGTATAACAAAGCTACAAATAATGTTGCAAAACACTGCTGCCATAGAATACTAACGACACGTGCACACTCCTGAGCTCTTATGAGCCTATCTAGCTTTACTCTTCATAAAAAAGATACCAAGAAAACAGAAGTAAATTCAAAACTTGTTTAAAATTGCATACTCTATCTAAATCATGAACGTTTAACTTTGACTTTACTGTCCCTATAACGGTATTAACAGCAGAAGCATTTTAGGATTGTGACACACTGATGGCCTAAGATCAGAAATTGCAATCTAGCAAAAACAAGCTCAAGATTTTGATAACTCTGTGTGTTTAACGGCTCAGCAGGGATTTAAAATGCTGGTGAACTGAGAATATCTAGCTATGCTTCACATGCAGAGAAAAATGCTAACACTAAAACAGTAATAACTTTACTAGAAGCATTATTGCTAATACATGTACATTGCAAATATGTTTATATTCAAAGATGTAATTCATCTATGTGCATTTAAATTTTGACTGGAATGTCCCTTTAATCACATATTTCCGCTCAAGCACATTACAGCATTTTAGTATTGTACCTTTATGTCAATTTAAAAAATATTAACCAGAAAATACATCCTACATATAATGATGTATTCAAAGCAAAGGTTAGCCTTTGTATATGTATTTCTTAGAATTGCTTGTTTAAATATTGAAGATCTAATCATAAATGTTTAGTTTTTATAAAGTAGTTTAGTTTCTATAATGTAATGGGCGCCTTGGAAATAGTTTTCTATTTATCTCTATCTTCTGCTGGGATCAATTAGGGACAGAGAATGACCAGGTGTCTTAAAATAAAACGTCTACCATAGGAATTTGTATATATATGTATTTATATGTGTAAATGTGTATTTATATGTGTATATATGTATTTATATGTGTATATATGTATTTATATGCATTTATATGTGTATATATGCATTTATATGTGTATTTATATGTGTATTTATATGTATATATATATATGTATTTATGTGTATATATGTATTTATATGTGTAAATGTGTATTTATATGTGTATATATGTATTTATATGTGTAAATGCATATTTATATGTGTATATATGTATTTATATGTGTATATATGTAGTTATATGTGTATATATGTATTTATATGTGTATATGTGTATGTATAAATGTATTTATATGTGTATATATGTATTTATATGTGCATTTATATGTGTATTTATGTATTTATATGTGTATAAGTATTTATATGTGTACTAGTACTAAAGCCTGTGTACACAGGACATTTTTTGCAGTACAGCGGTCCCACCCCTTGCTCTCTCCCCCCTCTCTTTTGCTCTCTCTCCCCCCTCTCTTTTGCTTTCTCTCGGCCCTCTCCTTTGCGCTCTCTCCCCCCTCTTTGGCTCTCTTCTCCCTCTTTTGCTCTCTCTCTCCCCCCTTTCTTTTGCTCTCTCTGCCCCCTCTTTTGTTCTCTCCCCCCCCTCTTTGGCTCTCTCCCCCCTTTCTTTTGCTCTCTCTGCCCCCCTCTTTTGTTCTCTCTCCCCACTCTCTTTTGCTCTCTCTCCCCCCTCTCTTTTGCTCTCTCTCCCCCTCTCTTTTGCTCTCTCTCCCCCCTCTCTTTTGCTCTGTCTCCCCCCTCTCTTTTGCTCTCTCTCCCCCCTCTGTTTTGCTTTCTCTCGACCCTCTCCTTTGCGCTCTCTCCCCCCTCTTTGGCTCTCTCTCTCCCCCCTTTCATTTGCTCTCTCTCCCCCCTCTTTTGTTCTCTCTCCCCCCTCTTTGGCTCTCTCCCCCCTTTCTTTTGCTCTCTCTGCCCCCTCTTTTGTTCTCTCTCCCCCTTTTTTGTTCTCTCTCCCCCCTCTTTGGCTCTCTCCCCCCTTTCTTTTGCTCTCCCCCCTCTTTTGCTCTCTTTCCCCCCTCTTTGGTTCTCTCCCCTCTTTTGCTCTCTCTCCTCTTTGGTTCTCTTTCCTCTTTTTCTCTCTCTCTCCCCCCTCTTTGGCCCTTCTCCCCCCCTTGCTCTGTGCTGAGTGTCAGGATCCAAACGGCCAGGTATGTTTGTCATGTGCAGTGACTGCATCTGACAAACATACTTGGCCATTTATTATATAGGACATGTGTATTTATATGTGTATGTATATGTGTAAATGTGTTTTTATATGTGTATATATGTAGTTATATGTGTATATATGTAGTTATATGTGTATATATGTAGTTATATGTATTTATATATTTATATATGTGTATATATGTATTTATATGCATTTATATGTGTAAATGTGTATATATGTATATGGGTATACATGTGTATTTATGTGTATATATGTATTTAAAGCAAACAAACAGTTCACAGTTCCGATGCAAGGAAAGGCAGGGAGAGATATCGGTAATTAAAATAATATATATTTATTTATACTTGCATTAAAAATGTTGACAAGGCACAGCAAACAAAAGGACCTCGGCTGACGCGTTTCCTGCCTTAACGGCAGTTCATATTTATATGTGTATATATGCATTTATATGTGTATATATGTAGTTATATGTGTATATATGCATTTATATGTGCATATGTGTATTTATATGTGTATTTATATGTGTATATATGTATTTATATGTGTATTTATATGTGTATGTATATGTGTCAATGTGTATTTATATGTGTATATATGTATTTATATGTATATATATATATGTATTTATATGTGTAAATATGTATATATGTATATGTGTATACATGTGTATATATGTGTATATATGCATTTATATGTGTATATATGTATTTATATGTGTATATGTGTATTTGTATACTACGTCACTTCCGGTGACGTATAGTCAGCTGGTGGAGGTTTGTAGCGCTCACTGCACATGCGCTAGAGGCACAAACTCCTTACAACAGCTGATGAGAATTCGATCAATTATGTGACACGCGCACGTTACTAATCATTGAACAATGGTGGAGTTATGTGTCTGCCTGTCAGGGGAGTGGATGCAGGATATGATGTTGAGCATAATGACACTACGAGTGTATAGTAAAACAACAGCATTGTAAACTATGCATTTGTATTGTAGACGTTTTCATTTAAGACACCGGACTTCTCCTTCTCCCTAAAGGGATGGACCCTTAACAGACAGCTGGAAATCGACAAGCGCTGGAAAACATTAATATCACTGATTCGGCCTCTCTCTCACACCCATCCCAATCCATACCCAGGTTCTGTACTGACGCACATTACAGAGATCAAAGCATAAAATAGAGTAATACAGATGGATGTAAAACGTCTACAATACAAATGGATAGTTTACAATGCTGTTGTTTTACTATACACTCGTAGTGTCATTATGCTCAACATCATATCCTGCATCCACTCCCCTGACAGGCAGACACATAACTCCACCAATGTACCCAGACTCCCTTAACCAAACATGGAATAGCTACTCAATGTTCAGCTATCACCCTAGCTGGTTCAATGATTAGTAACGTGCGCGTGCCACATAATTGATCGTATTCTAATCAGCTTTTGTAAGGAGTTAGTGCCTCTAGCGCAGGCGCAGTGAGCGCCACAAACCTCCACCAGCTGACAAACGTCACCGGAAGTGACGAGGTATACACATTCCTACGGAGTAGACGGATTCCTTTAGAACACAGGCAATGAAATAGAGTTTGTGCAAACAAGGCTGTGTGGAGACCCTGTTAGATGATCTTATGTTTCATGCAGCCATGCTTGGAAAGTCTCTTTTATTGCCCATTTTGTTAACAGGAAAACATGAGTTCAAACATTGTGGTGCCCACTACTTTATAGAAACTCAGTGCAATTTATAAAACCAACAATTTCAATTACAGACAAAGGGCGCAATATGAATAATACAATTATATTGCAAACTTTTTAACTACACATAATTTAACATTCTATATTACAATCTGTAACACATCACTATAGAGCAGTGGTCTCAAAGTTCCAGCCCCTGGGCCATATTCGGCCCTAAAGATAGTTTAATCTGGACCTCCCTTGTTTATTAGGAAATTCATTCATTTGAGCCCCATCATTTTTTTTAGGATTCTAAGATGCTCTATACAGTCACTCACAAGATAAATATAAAGACAAGCATACATTGTTCATTGTAGACTCCCACAATGCACTGGTTTGATAAATGTCACTTTTTACACAGTTATACAGTTCCAGAACGATCACTTCATTTGTCACTCACCTGTGTATGTTTATTGTGGGCTACAACTCCCAGCATGCACTACTACTTGGGTAAATATCATTTCCAGTTCCTAGTGTATCCAGTTCCAGAACACTTACTCTGTTCAAGTGGCCCCCATCAGAGAAGCACAGTTGACCATTGGCCCCCAGATAAAATGAGCTTGGTACTCCTGCTATAGAGTAAATCAAAAAGGATTCTGAGCAGAGTAAAATGTATGGAGCAATACTATTTGCTATCAATTTAAATCTTTGTGCAATTAGTATCAAGTTATTTTAATCTATTTAATGCCTCTTTAATACTTAAACAGAATGCCTCACCTCTTTAGTTTCAGTTTCCTGTGTAATTAACTTTAAATGGTTATTTAAACGAATCTTACACTTAGGAGTTTATGGGGCATTGAATTTCATGGCCCCCCTGGAAGTTACTTGCACTGATGTAGTTAACTGTTCTGTCAAACACCTTTTGTTCCTTAAATTGATCACCGATTAACACGAATATGAAGGGCCAGCTGTTCCGGGAGAACAACAGCTGACCTTGTTAGTTGTGCATGGTCACTTACTACAATCTCAAAGACCCTTGTAATCCTCTAGTCTATATTAAATAAAATTATCAAATGTTTAAACATAGGACTCAGAAAGAAAGCTTAGAATCATTATGGCCATGTAATACATCTTTAATTATTCTTTCTCAGTTTCCTTTCTTTATAAAAGCTATTCTGTATTAAAGTGAATGTAAATTTTGATGATAAAGTGCCCGGTTTTTAAAAATCTGATTAAAAACAGGGGCACTTCAATTCATCAAAATCTACATTTCATTCGTGTTATGAAAATACTTACCTTTTAATCTTGACAGCTGCTGCATCGCTTCCCCCGCCCGTCGCAAAGCCTCTTTACGGGTCTAAAATGAGGAATCCGGCTTCCTCCAATCAGACACTAATTCCCCGGGGGGGGGGGCGTGATTGGAGGATGACTGATCCGTCATTTCTGACGTATGAAGAGGCTTGCGACGACTGGGGGAATCGCTGGAGCGGCTGTCAAAATTAAAAGGTAAGTATTTTCACAACACAAGTGAAATGTAAATTTTAATGAATTAAAGTGCCCCTGTTTTTAATCAGATTTTTTAAAAAACGGGCACTTTATCATCTAAATTTACATTCCATTTAATTTAGTTTGCATAGCCAGTACTGCCATTTTAGCATTCTTTGTTACCCAATTACATCATTAAAAAAATCCACTTCCAGGATTAGTAAAAAAATTTTTTTGTTTTTTTATATTGTCTGTTAAATTGAAACTACCGTATTTGGAAAGGAAGGTCAATGGCCTATATTCTTGTTTAGTGTTCTTTTAAAGGGACACTGAACCCAATTTTTTTTCTTTTGTGATTCAGATAGAGCATGCAGTTTTAAGCAACTTTCTAATTTACTCCTATTATCAAATTTTCTTCGTTCTCTTGCTTTCTTAATTTGAAAAAGAAGGCATCTAAGCTATTTTTTTGGTTCAGACCATGGAAAACACTTGTTTATTGGTAGGTGAATTTACCCACCAATCAGCAAGAACAACACAGTGTGTTCACCAAAAATGGGCCGGCATCTAAACTTACATTCTTGCATTTCAAATAAAGATACTAAGAGAATGAAAAGAATTTGATAATAGGAGTAAATTAGAAAGTTACTTAAAATTGCATGCTCTAGGCTCTAGTTCCGGGGGAGGAGCTCAGGTGTAGGGCTCCTGTTGCACTTGTCTAAGCATTACCTCCACCTTAGGCTATTGGCAAAACTCTCGCGCCCAAACCCTCAGACCCAGGGTGGCCTAATTAGCTGTTTCACCGCTCCTGGAACGGCAGCAGTGCCACGACTATGCACTGAGCTGCATTCTGCAGCATTTATAGGTCCCTGTTTCTATATATTGAACACTTCTAAGAGACTATTCTTGTTTTTTTTTTTTCTCTCTACTGGTCCCCAAACTGGAAGATATATTTTTCTTTCCCCTTTCTTTTGTGTGTTGGTTCCTCGTATAAACCTGCTTCTGTAAACACACAAGGACAGAGGTCATCATACCCCAATCTCAGAAGACCTACCTGAGTAAAGTCTTCCCTGTGACTGGTCTGGCGGTGTTCGCGGGGTTTGAAATGGGAGCCCGCCCGTTGTTTGTCAGCACCGGCTTTTGCGGACCCTGTAGCGATCGGACTCTTTCCTGTTGGGCCTCCCGCGGTGGTGAGTTTTTCCTGCTGGACGGTCCCCGGCTGCTTCTGCCTTTGTCTGCGGTGGAGGGTGTGGAGAGGTGGTCGGTTGTACAGACTGCTGTATCGGGTCCGGGTGTCCCCTCCCACCGGTGCTGCGTGAGGGGCACGGACCGCTATTCCTATCTTCTGGACTTTGGACTGTCTGTTCCTAACTCCTCACCCTCTGGTACCGGTCTGAATACGAGGCAACTGGCTGTTTCTGTTCCCCGCAGGTGAGGCCCGTCTGTAAAAGCGCTCCCCCTCCCACCGCTGCTGCGTGAGGGGGATCGCCCTGGAGAAAAATCTTGCGGTCTTCGAGCTGCATCTGCAGACAGCAACGGGTAACGTTTGAAATTGTTTTACTGCTTATTACCCCCCACCGCCCTTCCCACTTGGAACAGTGTTTGACTCTATACATACAAGGGGCAAACTTTGATGGGTGTACTGGAATAGAGCAATAAATGCTAAATAACTATTGTCTCAACATGGCCCTTTGGAGCAAGCACGGCTGAGTTTAAACAAAGAGACATAAATTCATATTGCTGTTTTTTTCTTTTTTGTTTTTGCTCCTGGAACATCAAACTTTTCTTTTCTTTTTTTTCTCTTTTTTTTCTGCTTTAAAAAAAAAAAAATACTGATTATTTAAAACTACTTGATTGTCAGCAGCTTGATACTAATGTTTCTATTCACTTATTTACTTGCTAACTTTGCTGCCTTATTAATGTCATATACTTGAATTAAGAATGTTGCCTTCCTATGCTAAATAGCTATTAGCTATCAAACAAACCTACGAGTTAGATAAAATTGTTTAGTTAAGTTGAAGTAAACTAAGTAACTCAAATCAACTGAAATTGGTTGGCCCTGTTTAGTTTAAATTTTTATTTTTGCTAGGAGGGGAGAGGGAGAGAAAAGAGAGACAATTGTTGTATAATATCTGTCTTTCCTCTCTTTTTTTTTCCTCTCCCTCCCCCTTTACTTATTGTGTGGGATATAGATTGACATAAGGTTGTTACAAAAAGATACTTGTAAAGATATAAGGGCAAGAGCTATAACTATCTTTACCCCTTTATATTTACCTGCTTCTGTCCTAGACTGAGGCCTCATAACCTCTAGAAGTCTTTAAAACAAAAAAAAACTTATTACACTTATTGTTGGACATAAAACTTTCTGTATTTATCCTAAGGAAGCTTTTGTAAATAATTGTCTCCAGTCCGCTGCAATAATTTACAGTGAAACTGAATTGGTGGAGCCAATAGGCATAGGTTGTAAACAGCCTTAGACAGCCCCTGGTGTAAAAGAAATTAGATGTGATCTCTATCACAAAACTAAAGGCTTATCTAAAAATTATATATTTTGCCCAAGCGAAACCATATAATCACAGCAAATATTTTGCTGAAGAACAATAGAATGAAAGAAGGGATGTGATAATGTAGAGATTCCTTACCATTTCAGCTCTCTACAAACAAAACTCTGAAAAGCAAAATTTGCTTGTTTTATAGATGTACAATATATATCTGAGTATAACGTCAGTAATATTCTAACAGGGAAAACTAACAGGTGAAATACCTCTTTCTATTCCAATTGTTAATCCTTGGCTAATTTTCCTTTTTTTAGAAACATCTAATACTCTAAATTTATCTATTACTCCCTTTTGCCTCGTTTCTCCTTCTTAACAACTCCAATAATATAACCTTCACGTCCATACCTGCAAATAGAACTATCACGAAACATTCACTTTATAGTACAGTATAACAGTTAGTAATAGGGGAAGCTAATTAAAAATAAAACAAAATTTTTCCCTCTTCCCCTCTCACAAAAATAATTTTTATAACTACACCTAACAATTTTTTGTCACCCCACATTGACACATTCTCACAATCACGTCCCTCACATTTCACGAATTAAACTCCTTAATACACGTTTTACTCCCCACACTTGCTCACTGCCCCCCCCTTCTTTTTTTTTCTCCTTTTCTCTCTCTCCCCCTCCTTTTCACTGATAAACAACTCACTTACATGTCCCCCCCTTTTTTTCAACCCTTTAAATAGATATAGTACACATGGGCAAATTTTTTTCTAATACTTCTAAGACACCTTCACCAAATATGGCAGCTAGAAATAGAGACAGGAAGACTAAAAATACTCAAGACCCCCTTTCTGAATCAACTATTACCCATATGGCATCCATATCTGAATCTACCAATATACAAAGCCTAGTTACTAGCATCTCTGAAGCCCTTGCACCTAAATTTGACACGCTAAGGGCAGAAATTAAACAAGATATATCCCTGTTAACTCAGGAGATAAGACAGTTCTCCAACAGATTACAAGAGGTAGAGCAACGAGTCTCAGACTTGGAGGACTTAACAACAACACATAACTCTAAACTTGAGACTTTAAGATTAATCTCCGGGGAGTCCATGATAGGTTGGAGGATTTGGAAAATCGATCTAGAAGAAATAATATTCGTATAATTGGCCTCCCTGAGGACAAACAATATGATGACTTATGTTGTTTTATATCAGATACACTTACTAAGGCCCTAAACATTCCTCCAACCTACCATCCGATTCTAGTGGAAAGAGCGCATAGAGTGGGTCCTCCTCGCTCAGACAACAGGGATAACAGTCACCCTAGACCTGTTATTGCGAGACTACTCAACTTCCAATACAAAAACATGCTACTGCAATCCTACCGTAAAAATCAGCCAGTCCTCATAGACAAGGCTAGAATCATGATTTTTCAAGATTTCTCGGCGCATACAGCCTCTAAGAGAAGAGAGTTGGCCCCGATCTGTACAAAGCTCATACAAAATGGGTACCGAGCCACTTTAATATACCCCTCTAAACTTAGAGTTGAAGCTAATGGCACAACACATTTATTTGAAAATGCTCAAATGGCTGCAGATTTTTTTGAAACACTGAACCCGTAACCTTAGACAGATGATGACTCTATGTCATAAAAATAGAATAAGGCCTATGTATGGGGAATCCCCGGGGATTGGGGGAAGTTTCAATGATACATTTTTAATTAATTTATGTATGTTACCCATTTTTTTTTCTTCTCTCTCCCCCTCTCCGCTCCCTAAGTAAGTGATGCAAAAGGCAAATAATTTAAAAATAGTATCCTGGAACATAGGAGGCATCTCGACTCCCATTAAACGAAAAGCAATACTTTCTCATCTATGTAGAACCCAGGTAGATATTGCCCTTATACAAGAAACTCATTTAAATTTTGAAGAATCTCTAAAGTTAAAAGCCCAATGGGTCAAAGATGTTATTATAGCACCAAGTATTAGGAGAAAGAGTGGTGTAGCTATATTAATAGGGAAGAAATCACAAGTGGAAATCTTGAATTCTGAGGCAGACTCGGAGGGGAGATATGTTATTGTGAAATTTAAGGCAGCCCAATTGACATATACACTTTGTAATATATATGGTCCTAACGTTTCTGACCCGAATTTTTGGAATACCATTCAGACCAAACTCTTATTAATCTCTGAAGGGTATTTGATCCTAGGAGGAGATTTCAACATGTCACCACAATCTCCGATAGATAGGCTCAGGAGAAATCCCATGCAAATAAAACAAAAGAAAGACAATTTAGATACAAAAATCTTCAATAAAATTAAGCAAAACTTGGCATTACGGGATATCTGGAGAATTCAAAATCCTGACACACAGGATTACACTTGTCTCTCCAACGCCCACAAAACCCTTTCTAGGATCGACCTATTTCTAACGGATGAACGTCTATCTTTAACAAATATAAGAGCAGGAATAATGCCGATCTTTCTTTCCGATCACGGGCCTATCTTTCTCGTAATTCATCTGGGCCATCCAAAGCCCAAATTCTCTCATTTTTTTCTTCCCTTATTACTTAGCAACGGATTTCAAATTTAAGGAACGGATCAGGAATAAATTTAAAGATTATGCTAATAACAACAGCGACTATGTAGGGCGCCCAGATATATTCTGGGAAGCAGCCAAATCGGTACTAAGAGGCGAAATCACCACTTATGTTGCTACTTTAACTAAAAAGCTGAAGCTAAGAGAAAAAGAAATCAATAACACATTGATTAATTCATACAACCGCTTTCTTCTGGAAAAAAATCCCTTAAATTGGGCAAAATATATTTGTGCCAAAAGCGCTAGAGACTCTTTTATATTGTCCCAGGAAACACACAAAGAACTCAGATTGCAAGCCAAATTATATAAATTTGGCAACAAATCTGGAAAAATGTTAGCTAGATTAGTTAATAAGGAGGGAAAGAAACCAACTATTGAAGAACTTCAAAGTAAGGGGAAGCAAATTTTAGACCCTAAAGAAATTTCCGACATATTCTTAGAATATTATCAGGATCTCTACGCCTGTAAAGGTTATGATGGGGAAAGGGCTGCTGAGTTTTGGAGTAAAATCACATTTCCTACAGTAGCAGCTGAGGAAATTGTTAATCTTAATTCCCCTATTTTAAGTGAAGAGATAGAGAGAGAAATTCTCAAACTCTCCTCTAATAAAGCCCCAGGCCCTGATGGGCTGCCAAATGAATTTTACAAAATTTTGTCAGCAGAAATAACACCTTACCTGAGTAATCTCTATAATAAGATTTATGTTGATGGTAATCCGATCTCGGCCTCCTTTTCCTCATCATATACAACTTTGATCTTAAAAGAGGGGAAGGATCCATTGCAAAAAGAGTCATATAGACCAATTGCCTTGCTCAACTCAGACTACAAAATTATGTCCACCATTCTTGCAACTAGGTTACAACCCATCTTAGCAAAAATAATACACACAGATCAAGCTGGTTTTCTAAATGGGCGTAACTCAGCGGTAAAAATTAGAGAGCTCCTTGTCACAATGGATTATATTCAGAATCATCCCCTCTCTGCCACGGGGAGAGAGGGCCTCCCTGACCTGGCAGTCTTGTCAATTGATGCAGAGAAAGCCTTTGATTCTGTAGTTTTCAATCATACATTGACAGCTTTAACAAAGTTTGGGATAGTTGGTAATCTTTCTAGATTTGTAGGAAACTTACATACTCATTCCCAAACAAGGTTGATAGTAAATGACACTGTTTCTTCTCCAATTGTGATAGACAGAGGCACACGTCAGGGTTGCCCTCTCTCCCCACTTCTTTTCGATATAGCTATCGAACCGCTGGCTATTATGATCAGGGAATCCCTAGAGGGCATAAGGATCCGAGATTATCAGATAAAAATCGGTCTATATGCTGATGATTTACTAATCTACATATCTAACACAAAACTAAACATACCAAAACTCCTTCAAATAACCGATCATTTTGGCTCCTTCTCGGGATACAAGGTAAATAAATTAAAATCTGAAATACTCTGGCTGAGGAAAAATAATAGCTCCATTTTGGATATCCCATTTAGAGTGGTCTCAGATTCTTTTAAGTATCTAGGGATTCATATTCCATTTAACCTACGGGACCTATACAAACTTAACATATCACCCATATTAATTTCTATTAAGGAGAAACTCAAATCTTGGCAGAATTTGCCTTTGTCAGTCTCTGGTCGAGTAGAATTATTTAAAATGATTCTCCTCCCTAAACTTCTATATATCCTTCAGAATGTACCATTGCTCTTATTAGAAAAGGATATCCGCTTTATTAATGCTGCACTTAGTCAATTCATATGGCAGGGTAAGAGACCTAAAATATCTCTTGCTAAACTTACTATATCCAAAGATCTTGGAGGTTTAGCACTACCGAACATCAAATTCTACAATCTTAGCTTTCTGGCGTGCATAGTAGCTGATTGGATATACGCAACAAATTATATTCTAAACAATGAATTAGAACTGAATATTTGTAAGCCCTATCTCCCAGTGGCTAAGATCCATTCTTTATCACGGGAGTTGCCTGCGAATATTAAAGGACTTAGCACTATATATATCCCGATTAAGGCATGGGGTAAACTAACTAAATCTCTTTCAATATCCAGAAGTGTCTCGAAACATCTCCCTATAATAGGGAATCCACAATTCCAAGCAGGTATAAATTCAATTATCTTTAATAGGTGGTATAACTCTGGTTTCGACAAAATAATTTGTATATTAGACAAAGATAGAAAATGTATCAAGTCCTAAAACAGAATTTAATCTCTCTAATAGAGACTTTTTTGCTTATTTGCAAATAAGGCATTTTGCTGCGGAATTAATTAAACAGCAAGGTTATTACTGGATGCTAGGTAAATTGGAAAACTGGCTAATTCTGACAAAAAAATTACCATATGTCTATTACCCCATGCTACAATATACTTAACACAAGTAGAGGTACTCCTTTACTAGATATTATGGCATAAAAGTGGAGTTCATTAATACCCCAGACTAACATTGACTCGAAAACTATCCAACTATCAATAAGTAAAGTAGCTGCATCTACGATATCTGCCACCTGGCGGGAGGCCCATATTAGGCTCCTTCATAGGACATACTTTACTCCGGAGAAAGGCCTTAGAATACACAATCAGCAATTTAATAAGTGTCCTAAATGTTCCCTTCAGACGGCAGACCTGATTCATATGTTTTGGTCTTGCCCAAAGATTAGAAGATTCTGGAATAGATTAGAATTTTGGCTAAAGACTACATTAAAAGTTAACATAACTCCTCTATCACTATACCAAATTATACTGTGCCTAAAGATGGAAAATGGTCATCAGGATAATGAAAAAATAATAACCCTCTCTATTTTAACTACTAGATACCTGATTTGTAAAAAATGGAAAACAAGAGCACTCCCGACAATTCCCGAAATCAGGAATTATTTAAAAAAACAATGTATGCTAGAACAAAAGGACATAGATATTGACAAGGAATCGGACATAAGGAAGTTCTTTAGTAAATGGGCAACATTTATAAAATCACTTCAGGAAATCGAAATTGATTATTTAATTTTTCCTTTTAAAAATTCAGAAATAGTTCTCCTGGGGGCCTGGTAGATGTAGAAATTGCGGAGAGGGGAAGAGATTAGCTAATATGGTTTCCCCTTTTTTTTTCTCTTTTTTTTTTTTCTGGTCAATTGTCACTGGTTTTGTTTGGATGGATAGTATGTTATAATGTTCCAATCACTTCGGTGGCTGGAGAAATTGATCCAAGATAGTGGAGGGGAGGGGGGAGAGAAAGAGAAAAATCTAGCAGAGTTTATCATTTGTTTTGTTTCCCTCCTCCCCGCTTTTCTTTTTTTTCTTTTTTCTTTTTTTTGTTCTTTCTCCTTCTTCTTCCTTTTTTAATTACTCTGGTTGAAACATAGTGATATAATTTTGCAAACATATTTGCAAACAAATATTTACCAATGGTTGTTCTGGGTAATATGTAAAGATAATCAGCCCTGCGGGGCGCAAATATGTTCTTGGGAAGGAAAAAAAAAAAAAAAAAAAAACCCAAGGCATTTTCAGACAAATGAAGTAATTATTTTAATATTTTGAATAATACTAAGCATAATCTCAAATATGTATGCTAAGTAGAATTAGCATAATATTGTATAAACCGTGCAAGGCCATTAGGCCATATTGGGTCTTAGTATTTCCTTATTTTTCTCAATTTTTTGCTCAAAATAACAAATGTATTATGTATTATCTCCGTTTTTTGTCTTGGCTTATAAATAAAATAAAAAAAAAAAAATGCATGCTCTATGTGAATCACAATAGAAAAAAATTGGGTTCAGTGTCCCTTTAAGGGACATAATGATACAATCTAAAATGTGCATTTTTATAGAAGCATTTTAGTGTTATATTTCTGTAAGTAAACATGCTTCTAGTAGTAAGTTTTTAGTAGAACACAGATACATGTTGCCCTGTGCACCAGCATTTAAACACTGTGCCTGTTCAAACCCACCCCTCACCCTTGTGAGTCTGAGAAGGGAGATGGACCTATTGAAATGAAAATGTATCAAAACACTACCCTCATTAACATAGTCTGAAGTTCCCAAACATTTTACTAAATAGATTAACTTCACTATTGTATTGCATGAGCTATATCTGTCCCAGAAAGCACTGGCTTGTATAATGCAAATTAAATAATCATTGACACAATACAAAACACTGATCTTAAAGAGTGTTTGAACTAGGGTGCTTGGGGCATGCACAACATATGTGCATAGGTTGCTAAAGCATTGCTAATTTATTGTGTATTGTAAAATGCTTCCCTTAAAAACTGAAATGTACTCATGCACTTATCAACTTGGACAATTATGTCCTTTTAATAATTGTTCATTGTCATTAAAAATGCCATTAGAGCATTTAAAGGCACAATAAACACCTTGAGATGATTAAATATGTTTAGTTATGTGGAATGAAACAATTTTTCATCATACTTTTATTACATATTATGTCCCCTTTTCATATAATTTAGCTCTAAAAATTGAGGATTTTCTAATTTTCAGAACATGAGCTGTCCCTTTATACTCAAGGCTAACACTGCCACATATCTATCCGTAATTATCTTTATCTGATAACAGCTGATAAAATGGGCGTTTTTTTTCTTTTCCCATGTACAATCAGCATTGGCTTGCTGATAAGACAGAGGAGTGTGTGTGCAATAGCGTGTCTGTTTCGGCAAACTGCTACAACGGGATTATAATAATAAATAAACAAAATTATAATACAGCACAATCCAAAACCAAAAGTATATAAGTCGAGAAGTAAGTGCAATATATCAAACAAAACTGGCAAACTTTAAAATGTTTATTTCCATGAAGCTCCTTATATGCAGAGCGTTATCAGCTCTCAGGATGCTTCAAAGGTTGCTATAGCAATATATATATATATATTGCAACCGTTGCTGAGCCGCTCACTCGTGAACGTGCAGGATAAAGATACCAAGAGAATGAAGAAAATTTGATAATAGGAGTAAATTAGAAAGTTGCTTAAAATTTCATGCTCTATCTGAATCATGAAAGAAAAAATGTGGGTTCAGTGTCCCTTTAACCATGTGCTTAAAAATTACTACAAGGGCCCTTTAAGCCTGTAAAGATATTTTCTAGGTTTTATTTATGGTGCAGAATTATTCAAGCAAACAGCTCAGAGCTTCTCACTGCTCCATAAAACAGCGAAACTGTGAAACCAGAAGTGATGTCACTATTGTATGATGCTCCCATCTTAAAGGGACAGTATACTATAAAATAGTTTTTCCCTTAATGTGTTCCCCCCAGCTGCAGAGTATAAAATGTATGAGATTTGCTTTTATAAGGTTTATTTGTGTATATGAATTAGCTGATTTTGTGTTTTGAAACCACAACCTAATAAAATGGGTTGAGCTTGTAGGTATAATCAGATCTCATTACTTTATCACATTGTGTACATATACCTGCTCCTTTACCTTATATCTGTCCATAAACCAATCACCAATACTTGGAGAGAACAATGGAAAATTAACATTTTATTACCTTATCTCTACTATAACCCACTGGGAGTGTAATTTCTTCTACTGGCTGTGTTAATACAGCTTGGCCTCAAGGCCAAAAACTTTCAGAATAGGTGGGGATACCACAGACTAAATAAACAATTTCAAATGCCAATATAAGGGTAATGGAAATACTTGTAAACAATTTAATACACTCCAGCAGGTAAAGTGGATCATTGGGAACAAATTAAAGGGGTGAAAAAGTTCGAGTAAACTGTCCCTTTAATTATTTTTTATTTTTTTAATCTCCTTTTTATTTGTGATGTCTTCTTTTGTTGCATCATTTCTCATCTGGTGACCCTTATGCACAATGTAACCTTGTTCTGTCTACAAAACATTACTTTTTTTCTGATGTGTTCAGCAGAAATACAAACAAACACATTATTTGTTTATGCTTAGCTTCTGGGTCACAACATCCTTATGAGAAATGTACACAGTGATCACACATTACAGAAGCCATAAGTGGTGGTTTAAAGGTATAGAAAGGTCAAACTTGAAATGTGCATGGATACATTTAATTTATAAATAGAAGCATGTTTTGTTCTGTACTTCCATTAGCAAAAATGCTTCTAATAAACTGTATTACTATTTTAGCAGTACACGCACATATGCCACGTGTGACAAGAGCAGGGCTCAACAAACCTGGGGGCCAGGACACCACTGGTGTCTTAAAATTAGATCCAGGCTCCCTGTTTTGTTGTCCACAATACACCCCACTTTTCCCCGCCTACCGCCACTTGCTGCTACCATCCGCACTTCTGTCCGGTGTGGCTGGATCCTTTCTAGGCCACAGGACAGCGAAAGGTTAGCACTGCTTCACTACATTTTCCTGCGTGTAGTTGAAGTGCAGCAAAGAAAGAATACAGTTATGTGGGACACGGAAATAATTGCTAATTCTCCTGCTACTATGTGCACTCAACTTAGAGTGACGTGGTGAGTTGTGCCAAATGCAAATGCTGCTGTCCCTTCGCCGCACGGCTACGTGTGTGTTCGGTACTTGGTGGCTGGTGTTGCTGCTTTTCTTCGGCAAGGGCAAGTGTGGAACACCAGTGGTGCAATACTCCTCTAAGGCTGCCTATGACTGAGTTCTCAAGGATAGACATTGCGCTGCTAGTTTTGTGGCTCATGGGGCCAGATAATCTAAAGGTCTCTGGGCTGGCGAGATTATTAAAGAATGGTCGCCAATACTTCTATTTCCCTGGTGGAATGAAATTCATATTTTGAAAATCTTACAACATGAATTAAACCATTTGTTCAAAAATACGCTGGAAAAGGTTAAGGTGCATCAAAAATCGTAACAACATTTTTCACCAAGAATCATATTTTATAAAAGATGTAAATTTTGTATGTAAATTACTCAGGAATAAATCATATTAAATAAGCACAGCATAAATCGTAATTTAAGTACACAGGATGTGAAAATATCACTTTGAAATTCGTAATTTTAAGTACAAATGGGTGTTCCATGGGTGTATAGAAATTTTCTCTCTAATCCAAGCGTCGCAAACTAAAGGCTGGCAAGCTTTTCTCAGAACACTTAAAATACAACCCTAATAGAAAAACACATGCATACAAAAATATAGGCAATTGTAAGATGCTATACACCAGGGTGGATTTGATTTAAATCTTTTTAAATCATGGTTTTCATTTTTAAAATAACTTTTCAGATTATTTTTCTAGTTATATCAGACCATTACTGATTTGTTTATATATCATTAGATATGAATATAGATTATTGAAATGAATGAAATTATCGGGAGGTGAACTCTCTCCAGTTTAATAGGTTATTCATTCATATTTAAGTA
This sequence comes from Bombina bombina, assembly GCF_027579735.1. Lineage (NCBI taxonomy): Eukaryota > Metazoa > Chordata > Amphibia > Anura > Bombinatoridae > Bombina > Bombina bombina. The sequence goes on along the minus strand of NC_069505.1, from coordinate 112,942,310 downwards.
ACTTTTAAGCTGCACTTTATTAAATGGAGAAAAATAACCATTACCTTAATAAAAACAATTTAAATAGTTTTATTTAACTAAAACAATAACATTATATTTAATTTGTAATGCTTGCCCCTCCCTCCTTGTGCAGATCTGTATCACTCTAAAGTTTCTAAACAATCTTCTATTTAGTGAGCTTCTTGAAACTTAGTATGGGTTGATTCTGTGTACATAGATTTTCATAGGGGTAATGGCATTAAAGGGACGGTTAAGTCAAAATTAAACTTTCATGATTCAGAAAAACATGCAATTTTTAACAATATTCCAATTTTCTTCTCTTATCGAATTTGCTTTGTTCTTTTGGTATTCATTGTTAAAAAGCATACATAGGTAGTCTCAGAAACAATGCATTACTGTGAGCTAGCTGCTTGTCATTGTCTGACCTAATGGGGTAGATTTATCAAATACTGGGCAGACATTATTCCCTACAGCGAATCATGTCCGCCGGGTATTGCTAAATGCCGACAGCATATGCTGTCGGCATTTAACATTGCACAAGCATTTCTTGTGAAATGCTTGTACAATGCCGACCCCTGCACATTTGCGACCAATCGGCTGCTAGCAGGGTGTCAATCATCCGGATCCTAAAAGGTGTCTTCAGCTAAACCCCAGTAGAGCATTGCTCTCCTTCAACAAAGGATACCAAGAAAATAAAGCAAATTTGATAATAGAAGTAAATCTGAAAATTGTATGCTCTATCTGAAACCGAAAAGTTTTCTTTCATGATTATGTCCCTTTAAGGCCTATTTCTCTACTCTGTATGTTTATTTTATAACTTTTTGTTTGCTGTGATGAGGGGGTATGCTATTTCTGCAAATACAAATTGACAGTTTTGAGAACTAAAGTTCAGTTTTAAGAAAAAAATTACTCACAATAATCTGACAGAAACCCATGGGGAGAGCATGACACTGTGGATTAATGGAATCATTTACCAAAACATCACAACCATGAATATACAGCATCTTGCTATATAATTAAAAACTAATCTATATTTCAGAATTAATAACCTTTAGATTATAATGTATCTTAAAAAAATCCTATTTAAATTAAAAAAAATCTGATGTAAATAAAAAAATATGATTTTTTAATAAAAAAACAAAACAAAAAAAAAACATTGAATCTTATCCACCCTGCTATTCGCAGAAAGAAGCATAATGTGGTTTATATTGGATGCAGGATTTAATTTTTAAAGTGCGCCCCTGCTCACTGCTAACTTTGCGCCACTGTGCTGTGTCCCTTTCCAGCTAGCTCCATTGCTTTCAATAGGAGACATCTCGCCCCTTTTTTTTACTATAATTCCACCAGGGCAGCCCCTGCGTGGGTTGGAGATAAAAACACATCTGAAATTGCGAGGTTAAGATCATTGGGCCCATGGACAGCATATGTGTATATACAGTATGGGGCCGATTTATCACGGCCCAAGTGGGGCTCTATACCCCTGTTTCCGCAGGAACATCCAGAACTGCTTGTGCATTTTTAAATGCTGACAGCGTATAGTCATGTGAAAAAGAAAGTACATCCTCTTTGAATTCTATTGTTTTACGTATCAGAACATCTAGTCCTTTAGTAGGTTTCTAAATTAGGTAAATACAACCTCAGATGAACAACAACACATGATATATTACACCGTGTTATGATTTATTTAACAAAAATAGTAATGTGTGAAAAACTAAGTACACCTTATGATTCAATAGCTTGTAGAACTACCTTTAGCAGCATTAAATGAAGTAATCGTTTTCTGTATGACCTTTATCAGTCTCTCACATCGTTGTGGAGTAATTTTGGCCTACTTTTCTTTTCAACAATGCTTCAGATTATTGAGGTTTGCAGGCATTCGTTTATGCACAGCTCTCTTAAAGAACTACTCAATGCAGTAGAATTACATAATCAACAAGTACATAATAAATAGACAATGCAATAGCACTTAGGGGCCGATTTATCAATGTCTGGCAGACATGATCCACTGTAGCATACGCTGTCGGCATTTAACATTGCACAAGCAGTTCTGGTGAATCGTACACCGAGCGGTGCGGATTGCAGACCGCAGCCTCAGAGGAGACGTATGAGTTAAGAGGCAGCGGTCTTAAGACCGCTGCTTCTTAACTCCTGTGTTCCGCAAGCCTGAAAGCTTGCACGGAAACAGCTGCAGTGGGGCCGATTCGGGCAATGATAAATCGTCCCCTTACTCTGAATTTCAAATAAACAGTGGAATTTTTTTTTTTTGACAATATAATTTTTTTCATGTGGACAGACATCAGCCAATCACAGACTAGTATACATATACCCTGTGAGCTTGTGCACATGATCAGTAGGATCTTGTTCCCCAGAAAGTGTGAATACATTTTTGGGCTGGTTCCTAGATTTTTAACAAATTTGTCAACCCCTGGACTAAAGGATCAGGAATCAAACATCATGCTCGTTCAGAAATCTGTAAGTGATGTGTATTGCATCAGTAAAGACTTAAAGGGACAGTCTACACCAGAATTTGTAATGTTTAAAAAGATAGATAATCCCTTTATTACCCATTCTCCAGTTTTGCATAACCAACACAGTTATAATAATATACTTTTTACCTCTGTGATTACCTTGTATCTAAACCCTCTTCTGACAGCCCCCTGATCACATGACTTTTTATTTATTATCTATTGACTTGCATTTTAGCCAATTAGTGCTGTGTCTGCCAACAAGCTACGGCGTGATCACAATGTTATCTATAAGGCTCACATGAACTAGCACTCCCCTGTTGTGAAAATTAAATAAAAAAGCATGTGATAAGAGGCGGTCTTCAAGCACATTTGATGATAAAAGTAAATTGGAATGTTGTTTAAATTACATGCCCTATCTAAATCATGAAAGTTTATTTTTGACTAATTGTCCCTTTAATTTGTTTCATACAAGTCACTGTTGACTCTGAGAAAGTGTGGTGCACTCTACAGAATATATGCCACAGGAAAAAACAGTAAAATTTTTACTAGAAGCATTTTTGATAATGGGAGTATATTTCAAAAATGATTCTATTTAAACATCTAAATGCAACCATGCACATTTGAATTTTGACCTTTCTATCCCCTTTAATGCATTTGTGTTTGGGAGGATAATTATGTTAGTTTTTGTAGTTGTCAGGTTCAGAAGTGATTTATGTAAGCAGGTCTTTATATATAGGCTGACATATAGGTATTCAATCATTAGAATCAATTAAAGGATCATAAAAACTATCACCTCTTAAACATCATTTTTTTATTTCAGTATGCCATAAAACTTAACTACATAATAATTGTAAAATGTTTCAAATATCAATAATTACCTTTTAATTAACCCTTTTTTACAAACCGCATTGTTAGTTTTACTCACTGCAGCAGACAGCCCCAGATCGCAGGCTCAATAAATAGACATTGGCAGTTACACAATCATAACAAATATGCTAATTTGGGTCATTAATAATAATTGTAGCAAAGCGCATACCCGGTCGCAGGCACAACAGGGGCTTTCTGAACACGCATGTCTATTACCCAAATGGATCGTGGGTAATCAATACAGCGCATGTGCGACTCCCGACCATACCATGCACGGCTCGCGCACGCAATCATATACATTCCCAGTGACAAGTGCAGCATTCCTCCCACAACAGTGAGAAACTGAAGGATTGATGGAATTGAAAATGGTGATGCGCGCTCACGAGGGATATATGTAGAGCCATCGCTGACTTGCTATGAATAATAAGCATAATGTAGGGAGTGACACTTTACTTAAACATTATATAAAAATTTGGTATTAAAAAAATATATACCAGTATATATATATATAATAACATTGAATTAGTAAAAAATATTGTACCTTAATAGTGAATCAAATTATGATATTTTTTTTTATTAAAGTGCCAGTAAACCTAAAAAATAATGTTACATAATTCTGCACATAGTGCAGAATTATATAACATTATATGAGTGCTAGCTTTATAGAACATAATATATCCGGTGAACATTTATAAAAAAAAAGAGGGTTTTCCAGACCCGCCCTCTGTGCTCTACTGAGCGGGTCTGGTTTTCCCTCAGAGCGCATCTGGCCAGCTGTCTAGTAACAGCTCGGCCCGACCACGCCATTACACTCAATGCAGCTCAATGTGCAGAATTATATAACATTATTTTTTTGGTTTACTGGCCCTTTAAGGTTTACTGTCCCTTTAAGGCAACATTATATATAGGTGTACAGGCAAATTAGAAATTCTACTTCGTACTAGCTTGATCCAAATATCTAATGGAATGAGATTTTTTTGTTTTGTTTTGTGTCTTAAATTGAGATCTAAATCACATCTTAAAATTAATTGATTTTGATTTTTTTTGTAAAACAGATGTTTCTGTATTTCAAAAACAATTTTTTGTTTGTTTTTATGAGGAATGCTACTGTTCAGCTGTACAAAAAGCTCTAAGGTCCAGTTGTACATACTTCATGTTAGTTTCCAAATAATCAGTTTTCATATAACCTTAAATATAGTTTAAATAGTGTCCTTTTATGTGCACAATAGAATGTTTTATAGAGGTGAATGTTCTTTTAAATAGTGCTTTTTATAGCTCATTTTAAACAGGGTAGAGTCTAGATACAGTGTAAATATTTTAGTTTCAAAATGAGTTATATGTGAGGTAGTTAACTTTATGGAAGAACTGTATATACGCTGCCATGGTCTTAATCTAAAGTTTAAATCAGGTTTCCAACTTTCCATTATATGGCAAACCAAAATTATTGAAAGGTTTGTGCTCACATAATGACAATAAATGGAATTAGTCTTGAGAGCTTCTGCCTCACATATTCTTGTGCTTTACATAGTGGGACTGGGATTTTACATATGAGGACTGGGATTTTACATAGTGGGACTGAGATTTTACATATGAGGACTGGGATTTTACATAGTTGGACTGAGATTTTACATAGTGGGACTAAGATTTTACATAGTTGGAATGAGATTTTACATATGAGGACTGTGACTTTACATAGTGGGACTGAGATTTTACATAGGAGGACTGTGACTTTGCATAGTGGGACTGTTACTTTGAATAGTGGTGGGACTGTGACTTTACAAAGTGGGACTGGGACTTTACATAGTGGAACTGAGATTTTACATAGGGAGACTGTCTTTACATAGTGGGAGTGTGACTTTACATTGGGGGACTTGCATTTTTACATAATGGGACTGTGATTTTACATAGTGCTACTGAGATTTGACATAGGACTGCTACTTTACATAGTGGGACTGACATTTTACATACATATGTAAATGACAATAAGTAGTTGACCTCTAGTAACTTCTTATGTTTGGAATTATATGAAACAAGTGATTAACATATCAGGACAGCTGTAAAATGCTGTTGATGGCCTTCAGTGTGCGAGATAAAAAAGTTAACAGTACAAAGTGTACAAAGCCAAGGTTACACTCATGCACGCATGAGCCTTGTAGCTGTTTGAGCTGCATATTCTATAACACATGGCTTTGTGACAGTGAAACATGACATTCATTGTTTATAGAGTGATGTCTCCATTTCTTAAAAGCTATTAACATGCTTTATATAAAAAATAATTCTTAGTTTTATGTCAGTGACTATTTTAATGGAATGTTAAGGAGTAATTAAACTTAAAGGGGCATAAAACAGGTTGAGATCTGGGCATATCCTAAAAAGGCAAATTAATTAAAAATAGTTTGCATAAAATAAGCAAAATTAATTACATAGCTTAGCTGCCTGGATCAACCAACTCCACCCCTGTTATCAGTGTTTAGACACAGACATTGTATTTCAACTGAGCTCACAGCTTCTAGGCATGCTCCAGCAGATAATCCCTATTTACTTTTACATTCTACCAAAATAACAATAGATATAGATACAGCCATAGACGGAAATGTGTGCGGGGAATTAGAGCTTTACAATTCAGAAACTAAAAAGAAAGGGTTAATGGCGAGGCACTTCAGTATAAATTTGCAGGTAAAGTAATTAACGTACATATTATATTATTTTGTCTCTATCCCAACTTGTTTTATGTCCCTTTAAAATGCATAAAGGGCTAGATTACAAGTGGAGCGCTAATTTATTGCGCACCCATAAATGGGCAAATTCACCTGTTTATGGGGACACCATAAATAACCAGCCATTACAAGTGGCTAGTTATTGCGACCGCAAGCTTACGGTAGCAATTAGTGCTTCAAAAATTAACCAGAGGTCAGACCTCTGGTTAATTTTTAAAATATCCCCCAATTGCCCCCAAAATAAAGTTTCCTTTTTTGTATTAAAAAAATTGTAGCATATTTAAAAAAAAAAAAAAAAAACTGCATGGAGCAGTTTTGTGGGGTTAAAGTGTGCGGTTGTGGGGTGTTAGAAAAAAAAAATGGCTCTGAAAAGTGCCTTTGCATAGCGGTCTATGGGGACTGTGTGTTCCCTGTAAATATATATGCTTATGCTTATATACATATATATTTAAAATTTGATGCCCATCACTGTGCAACTTGCCTCCTTCGCTGTGCTAGGTTCTCAACCGTTTCTCACAACAGGAGATTGAGGCTGGAAGCACAGAATGCTTCCCTGCAATGCAACGAGAGGTTGCATTTGCATTGCTCAACTTGTAATACCAGCTCACATTTGCAGTGCCGGTATTACTGAGTGGAGTGCAAATATTGTGCTTGCGTGAGTGATATTTTAAGCTCCACTTGTAATCTAGGCCAAAATGGTTTAATTATGCTAAGTAAAAAACTTTGCAAAGTTCTCACATTATTTATGTTTTTCACCTTTCCTATAATTTAACTCTGAAAATGAGGGACTCCCAGGGAAATTGGAGTATATTCTATTTAATTCTTCACAGTGAAATGTTTGTCTGTGTGTGCTATAAACTGTCCACTAGTCTACAGCACAATACTGACCAATATCTGTGACTACAACTCCCACAAACCCCTGCCACCAAATTTCATGTCTTGATTTATTTACCAGCTGCTTGTTCCTAATGAGCATGCTCAAAATATTTTAAAGTATATCAGCAACAAAAAAAAACATACATACTACACAATCAAATATTTCTGCATGCCCCTTCTCATAAAGATCGGTCTAGCTCATTTTCTTTATTAAATGATAAGGGTAAGTATATATGTACTGTATGTATGGGTAATACAATGCTGTAACCCATTTTGTTTTAGCACATTTTATGTCCCCTTAAAAGACCACTAAACTCAGTAGAATAGCATCATGAATAAATGCATAGTAAATAGACAATGCAAAAGCACTTTGTTTGAATTTCACGAGTAGTAGATTTTTTTTTTTTAATTCAGTTACTTTTATTTTGCTTCCCACTAAATCATGTGAGAGCCATCAGCCAATCAAAAAATGCATATATGTATATTCTGTGAATCTTGCACATGCTCAGTAGGAACTGATGCCTCAGAAGGTGTGCATATAAAAATATTGATGGATTTGAATTGGAAAGTTGTTTACAATCATGTGCTCTAGCTGAATCATGAAAGTTTAATTGTAACTTTAGTAGTCCTTTAATAACTGAAAAAATGTGGTCAAGCTAACTTTAATTACAGTTGCACTACAGTGCGGCTATTTATATATAAACTTCTGATGTGCTACAAGTGTTATAACCTACATTTAAACTCAAACAGAAACAAACACAGAATAGAATAAGTAATGTGTTGCATAGATTAGTAGAGGGATAGTTGTTTATGGGCATGAAAACTATATATATATATATAAATTGCTGTTGGACCATACACTGCGTTTTATGTTGAACAGACCTAATCTATGTTTGAGAATAACTACATGTAAGCTGCCTATAGAGATCAAAACTGTGCCTAAAGAGTTAACGACAGGCTTTGCGCTGCATTGGTGTCTGTGGAAATGTAATTAACCTTTTCCCGCCGTTATGCCGTTGTATTCCGTCACAACGGCGCTGCGCTTTAAAGCCGTTATGACGGAATACAACGTCATAGCCAACGGCTGTCCTGAAGCCTACTGCGCTTGCAGGATTTGATCGCGGTATGGAGGGAGTTCCTAGCGTCATAGAGAAGCCCCTAGACCCGATCCCATAATTGAAATTTCGTGATCGATTGCTCGATCGCGTGATTTCAATTTGTCTACATTGGAACAATGTTTATATCTTTATAACTGAGACTGAAAATTATAAGTTAGTTTGTCGCATTGCTTTAGACCCAGTTTTGCAGTAAAATAAAAGGGGCGTGATAGACATGCAATTACAATACAATTTTAAAAAAAGTTTCTACTTTACTTCAGTTATCACATTTGCTACGTTGTCATGTTATTCTTTGTTGAAGAGATATCTAGATAGGTAGTGTGCACGTCTGAAGCACTACACGGCAGGAAAAAAAAGTTACCATCTAGTGTTCTTGCTAATGTATAACATTCTTGCTACTGAGCGTACCTCCCGGCCTTCCAATAAAGGATAACAAGAAAACAAAGGCATTTTGATGCTAGAAGTAAAATTGTATGTTCTATCTGAATTATAAAAGAAAAAATGTGAGTTTTATGTCTCTAAGATTATTTAATTTGCAGAGATAAAAATAGTAAAAGGTAGAATTTGTTTAAAAATACAATAATGTACAAAGTGCCAACACTGCAATTAAACCTGAATACTGAGGTTTTTTTTTTACATTATTTGTATTGCGTCTCATGGTTTTATCTGGTAGGATTTTTCACAAACATTTAAATGATCGGTTGGGACATTTTTGCCTCATTCCCCAGTGGCATTTGTTAGTGGGAAATAAGTAGCAGTAGAATAAAAAAGCAGGGGGGGGGGGGATAAAATAAGCTCACAAGAGATCTAAATAAACATAAATGAAGCATTTCCTCACTGCACAGTATGCTGGCTGTATGCAGGACAATATACTCAGTAGCGCCATTTACCTTTGAGTCATGCTGAAACATGCTGCTTCTAATTTCATTGGGCCCTTATTTCACTTAAACAACTGCGCAGGGCCCTTTATGTACATGCAAGCACGCACATATGAGGAGGAACATCATCTTACTCTGGGAGCATATGAAGAAGAACGGCATCTCTGGAAGCTGTAGTTTCTACTACTAAGCAGCCCACCTTAAATTTGCTACAAGTTGCAGCAGGCTGATAGTAATAGAAACTACAGCTTCCAGGGATGACGTTCCTCCTCTTATGTACATGCTTGCAAGCGGATAATGAGCCCTGTGCAGTCCTTTAGTGGAATAAGGGACCAATGCAAGGGACTCAGACTCTCAGTATAAAGTTTTATTACACTGCTTACTTAAAATACAGGCAGTAGCAGTCGGGGCACAGACGGGCCCCCCAGATTCACCGGCCTCTGACACCAGCAATGCCCGTCACCCCCTAATGGCAGCCATGGGCTCGCGTGCCAACAGAGAGGCCTCTGCGTGCCAGCTTAGGTTTGCCATCAGTGCCCTAGAATATCCCTTTTAAACAGCAAATTTCTCTAAACAATTTATCCCTTTTCCATTTTGTATTTTGTTCCATTTTGGCCTAATAATTTGTTCTTTGTCACATCTCTTTCTATTCATTGATGTTTCTTTTTTCTCTCTCTCACATTTTTATTAGTTAACAAAGAAAAGTAAAAAGTAAATTTATATTACAAGAAAATGAAGCCCTTTAACAGGTTGCAGTATGTGTGATACATGTTTGTGATACATAAATGATCTAGTGATTGTGATTTGTGATTTTAATATATATAATTTTTTGTTACAGCATAGAAATGGGTGAACGACGAAAAGTAAACACCTCCAGAGGAGATAACAAAAATATTGCCAATGGTGAAAAGGAAAAGTTAGGACAATGGGGAAGAGCCTGGTAAGGGAACTGTATTATTTGTAACATTCTGCATAAATTTAAGTTACCATAGAAACACAGATAAGAACCATAGGCCCAAAATTTCCTGAAAGTGTAAGCATATTTCAAGGGTCTACAAATCTGTTTAACATTTAGGAGCCAGTAAGAATATTTAGGAGCCAGACAGTGGTATTTGTATACTTTGTGTAAACAAGTACTTTGACAAATTACTCCTGAACTACTACCCCTTCAAATTGACCTCTTGTTCTAGAATTACTCTTTTTGGGAGCCCTTTAATACTTGAAAGTTTATATTAAATCACCTCTTTCCCTCTTCTCCTCTAAGCTATACATATTTAGGTCATTGAGTCTTTGATGGTTTTATATTTAGACCATGTACCATTTTTAGTAGCCCTTATTTGATCTGTAATATGGCAAAAGAACCTTACTATAACTACTGCAAATACCTCTACCAATACAACCAAGCATTCTATCGGCCTTACTTGCTGCAGTACTACAGTGTTTACCAAATTCCAAATCATCTCAAATAATAATACCCAAGTCACACTCCTCTTTTGTAACAATCAGCAAAGTGCCATCAATGTTTTTAAAGGGTCAATAAAACAAGGGCCGACAAACACGTGCCAGGGAGCTACTGGCTCCTTATAATAAGGCTCAGGCACATTGATTTAGAGTCCACAAGACACCCATGGGTGCCCCCACTTCCCTGTGCTGGCCTTCAAGAGTCTCAAAAATGTAGCTTGGGGTGGCTGGATCTTTTCTAGGGCTTGCAGCTGTGAACAACAAATCCAAGTTTTATTGTGTATATGTGTAATATATATATATATATATATTGTTGAGCCCTGCATTAAACATGTATTGCCGTGGTGTAAAAATTGTGCCAGTTGCTCCATTGCGTCTGGGTTTGTCAAGCCTTGAAATATGGTATATAAAAAAATATACAGATTTTAGTGTTAAATGCAATGCTCTTTTTATTTAGAACAAGCCTTATTATTGTATATGTATATATGTACGGAATCCCAGAAGTAATTACTAAGTGACTTAAATATTTGTTACCTTATCTAACCACCTGTCATATTTTGTTCTTTCAGGGAAGTCGATTGGTTTTCTTTGGCTGGTGTTCTCTTCCTCCTTATGTTTGCTCCGCTGATTGTGTACTATTTTGTGATGTCATGTGACCAGTATCAGTGTGCTCTCTCTGGCCCCATTGTTGACCTGTACACAGGCAATGCTAAAATCTCTGACATTTGGAACAAGACCCCTCTCTTAAACTGGAGAGCTGCCAAGATTTATACAATTTGGGTTTCTTTCCAGGTAGCTACGATTTTTATTAATTAATTTATATATAAATATATATTTTTTAAAACTCCTAGACCAGGGTGGCAATCTTATTGCACTCGTGCCCAGGGTTGAAAAATTTGCTGGATTTCCAATTGTATCCAATGAAACCAACCATACTGAAGGATTAATCATTTTTCTTATGAACAACTATATGTGTCAGTGATTAAGCTTTAATTCTTGATACATATAGTAAATTTAAAAAAAAACGTTTAATTTTTTTTTTTATGTCCTTTTAAATTTTAGCCCAATGCAGAACGTGCTGTGATCTGCAGAAAATGCAGAATGTCTGCAGAAAGAATGGGGTACATGCTGTTAGCGCTTTTGCTTTGCAGCGCTGCTCTACAATAGGCTGTTCTCTTCAAACAGCGCTGTGATTTGGGTGCACTGTGTAAGTTTTCCTTAACACAGTGCAGCCAGAGAGAAACACTGTTTGAAGAGAACAGTCAAATACGGAGTAGTGCTGCAAAGCAGCAGCACATTGATTGATGACCGTCTCATCTCCACAACTAGTCTTTACCAGTCTGCAAAGCTGTGTCTCCTGAATTTGAGTTCTTGTGAGCAATACACCTTTTTTTTTTTTTACTACATTTTTACCTTATAATTATTTGATGTTAGACAAAGAGCCAAAGAAACAAATTCATTCAAGAAACATTTTAAAAACTTAACAAAACTAATTTCTATCTGCAGTTAATTGGCAATGCATTTATAAAACTTTAAAAATTGCTTTATTATCCAGTTAATTAACACATTGCAATTGATCTGGTGCTGTAGTGTAACTGCCTAATTTAAAATTTAAATTCATTTCAAAATGACCTGCAGAAAGAAAAATTCACTAAAAAAAACTCTCATTGCAGAAAGTTAAAAAAGAATTTTTCCCATGACATCCAAGAGTATGTTTTGTAAGATTATTGCCATTTGGACAGACATTATCAAAATGGTTTACCATCTCTGTCCTAGACAGATATTTTAAAAGGCGTTTCTAGCAAAAAATATAAGGCTCTAACTTGCCGGCATGGAGAGAATCACAAAAAAATGTTGTAGGCTTTTTTCAGCATTATATTGCATTGTATGTGACTCCCCTTCACATTCAGAACACTGCATAGCAAGATGATCAGCTCTTAAAGGCACAGTCTACCATAGAATTGTTATTGTTTTAAAATATAGATAATCTGTTTATTACCCATTCCCCAGTTTTGCATAACCAACACTGTTATATTAATATACTTTTTACCTCTGTGATTACCTTGTATCTAGGAACCTTCTTCCAGTCCCCTGATCACATGAATGTGACTATTTATTATATATTGTCTTAAATTTAGCATTGTTTTGTGCTAAATCTTAAATAACCCCCTGTGCCTGAACACAGTGTTATCTATATGGCCCACGTGTACTTTCTGTCTCTTTGTGTTGAAAAGAGATTTAAAAAGCCTGTGATAAGAGGCAGCCATCAAAGGTTTAGAAATTAGCATATGAGCCTACCTATGTTTAGTTTAAACTAAGAATACCAAGAGAAAAAAAGCTAATTTGATGATAAAAGTAAATTGGAAAGTTGATTAACCCCTTAATGACCACAATGTACCCTGTATGTCACTGGTCGTTAAGGGTTTTTTCAGGACATAATAGCACAAGTCTAGCAAGAACACGCTATTAATGCCCTCCCTCCAGCAGGCTTTGTGGAATAGAGCAGTCTCAACGCTGGTGGCAAGACCGCGCTATAAAACAATCAAGTCCCAAAAAAAGGCCAGCGACATACAGGGTACGTCGCTGGTCCTTAAGGGGTTAAAATTAAAAGTCCTATCTGAATAATGAAAGTTTAATTTATACTAGACTGTCCCTTTAAAAGGACACTGAACCCAAATTTTTTCTTTCGTGATTCAGATAGAGCATGCAATTTTAAGCAACTTTCTAATTTACTCCTATTATCAATTTTTCTTCGTTCTCTTGCAATCTTTTTAAAAAAAGAAGGCATCTAAGCTTTTTTGGTTTAGAACTCTGGACAGCACTTTTTTATTGGTGGATGAATTTATCCACTAATCAGCAAGGACAACCCAGGTTATTCACCAAAAATAGGCCGGCATCTAAACTTACATTCTTGCATTTAAAATAAAGATACCAATAGAATGAAGAAATTTTGATAATAGGAGTAAATTAGACAGTTGCTTAAAATTTCATGCTCTATCTGAATCACAAAAGAAAAAAAAATTGGGTTCAGTGTCCCTTTAAGGTACAATTTGCCTTTATAAAATTCTTTATGGGACTTTGCAGTACTGATGAGACCTCTTAAATAATCACGCCAGAGCAGAGAGCTTCAGATCATCAGGCCCTTTGTATTTAAAGGGATAGTCTAGTGATAATTAAACTTTCATGATTCAGATAGAGCATGCAATTTTAAGAACATTTATAATTTACTCCTATTATCAATTTTTTCTTCATTCTCTTGGTATCTTTATTTGAATTTAAACTTAGGAGCCGGACCATTTTTGGTTTAGCACCTAGGCAGCACTTGCTGATTGGTGGCTACATTTAGACACCAATCAGAAAGCGCTACCCAGGTGCTGAACCAAAAATGGGCTGGCTCCTATGCTTACATTCTTGCTTTTTCAAATAAAGATATAGAGAGAATGAAGAAAAGTTTATAATAGGAGTAAATTAGAAAGTTGCTTAAAATTGCCTGCTCTATCGGAATCATGAAAGTTTAATTTTGACTAGATTATTGCTTTAACAGTAAAGACTACTACTGCTGATTGGGTCTGCTGCAGTTTCAGTTCTGGACCAGCAGATCTCTGCAGCTCCCAAGCAGTACTTTAACTGTGTGTTAAACACCTTTGCATGGGTTAAACACATAGAGCTGCAAGGTTGCTTATGATAAAATGTAATGCTCTAACTAATTAATAGAGCATGCAATGTTTTCATTATAATGGCCCCTTAAGACCTTTAAGTTTAGCTATGTAATTAGGTGGGAAGTATCAGGACTACAAGATTAGTAATTTATCATTTTAAGCTTTGAATAGGACACACAAGGATTGTCTGCTAGGACACTAATGACATAGGATTATACACAGTTGTTAAAGGGAAATTGTACACTAGATTTTGCTTTGCATAAATGTTTTGTAGATTATCCCTTTATATAGCATATCTGGGAGTGTTTTTACAACAATGTAAAGTTTTGCTTATATTTAAATAACATTGTGCTGATTTTCAGACTCTTAACCAAGCCCCAATGTTTTAGTTGTATACTGATGTCTACAGATTCAAGCTTGCTCCTGTTTGCATAATGGGTCTTTTCATATACAGGGACGGGGGGGGGTGGTCTGCTCATCCTGATTTCCCAGGCCCTTTCAGTGGGTATCCCAGCCTAACCTCATTAACAGTTCTAAATTGGGAGCTTCTAAGGACATTTTTAAAAGGTTTTATACTGGATTTTTAGATCAGTATCTGCATATTCGTCATTATAGTAGTGTCTATTACATGCAGTTATATGAAAATTGCTGTATACTGTCCCTTAAATGTTATCTCTTACTCTTAGGTTTTTCTGTATATGTACGTTCCAGATATTTGCCATAAGTTTCTCCCCAGATATAAAGGAGGGGTTCAAGACGGAGCACGAACACCTGCTGGTAAATTTTCTTTAGTAAAGCCTATGTATTTTTAATTAAAGGGACAATATAGAAACATTTGAAATGGGAATTACATGAATGTATTTCAATATTTGTTTAGAATCATTTTGGCAATACATAATAAGTCACAAAAAATAGTTTTAGTAAAAAGTTATCCTTGTTTCAATCATAGCTTGTACTGTACACACTGCATATATAGCATGGGGTCGATCCGATATAAATCGTCGCCCGCAAAAGCCGGCGATGCCAATATTTACGCTGATTTGGTATCCTATATACGGCGTAACCTAGAAGTTACGCGCGTATATTTCTGCCGTCGCCCGTAGTTTTTTGGGCCATAGGCAGGTATACCAAACCAGCGCAGTTTGGTATCCAATATGCAGCGTAAGGACTTACGTGGCGAAAATGGAGAAAACTTACTCCATTTTCACCTCACCACAAAAAGCAGCCGTAAGAAGCCTTACGCTGACTATTGGAGCCCCGTAACTCCCTAAACTAACTAGAAAATAAACCTAACACCTAACGCATGCGCAATGTCTATCTCCCTGTCAACCGCGATCTTCTAAAATAAACCTAACACCTAACGCATGCGCAATGTCTATCTCCCTGTCAACCGCGATCTGCTAAATAAAACCTAACACCTAACGCATGCGCAATGTCTATCTACCTGTCAACCGCGAGCCCCCCCCCCCCCCGAAATCCCTAATAAAGTTATTAACCCCTAAACCGCCGCTCCCGGACCACGCCGCCATCTACATAAACTAACCCCCTACTGTGAGCCCCTAAAACCGCCGCCATCTACCTTATCTATCCCCTAATCTGACCCCTTACACCGCCGCCACCTATATAAAAATTATTAACCCCTAATCTAATCCCCCTATACCGCCGCCAGCTATATTAATATTATTAACCCCTAATGTAAGCCCCTTACACCGCCGCCATCTCTATTAAAATGATTAACCCCTAATTTAATCTACCTACCCCGCCGCCAGCTATATTATCTATATTAACCCTAAGTATATTATAGTTAATATAGTTATTACATTATATATATTAACTATATTAACCCTAATTATATTAGGGTTAATATAGTTACTATAGTATTTATATTAACTATATTAACTCTATCTAACCCTAACACCCCTAACTAAATTTATATTAAATTAATCTAATTCATATTATAAACTAAAATATTCCTATTTAAATCTAAATACTTACCTATAAAATAAACCCTAAGATAGCTACAATATAATTAATAATTACATTGTAGCTATGTTAGGGTTAATATTTATTTTACAGGTAAATTGTTAATTATTTTAACTAGGTATAATAGATATTAAATAGTTATTAACTATTTAATATCTACCTAGTTAAAATAATTACCCAATTACCTGTAAAATAAATCCTAACCTAAGTTATAAATACACCTACACTATCAATAAATTTAATAAACTACAAACATCTATCTAAAAATACAATTAAATTAACTAAACTAAATTACAAAAAAAACAAACACTAAATTACAAAAAATAAAAAAAAGATTACAAGATTTTTAAGCTAATTACACCTATTCTAAGCCCCCTAATAAAATAATAAACCCCCAAAATAAAAAAATTTTCCCTGCCCTAGTCTAAATTAAACAAATTTCAAAGCTCTTTACCTTACCAGCCCTTAAAAGGGCCTTTTGTGGGGCATGCCCCAAAGAATTCAGCTCTTTTGCATACAACAAATACAATCCCCCCCCCCCCCATTACAACCCACCACCCACATACCCCTATTCTAAAACCACCCAAACCCCCCTTAAAAAAGCCTAACACTACCCCCTGAAGATCTCCCTACCTTCCTCCAAGCGGCAAAGAAGAATTCTTCCTCCGGCGACGTCTTCCTCCAAGCGGCAGCAAAGTCTTCATTCTTCCGGCGGCATCTTCAATCTTCTTTCTTCGCTTGGAGCATCCATCCAAGCGAAGAAAGAATCTGAGCGAAGAAAGAATCTGATTGGCTGATCCAATCAGCCAATCAGATTGAGCTCGCATTCTATTGGCTGTTCCGATCAGCCAATAGAATGCAAGCTCAATCTGATTGGCTGATTGGATCAGCCAATCGGATTGAACTTGAATCTGATTGGCTGATTCAATCAGCCAATCAGATTTTTCTAACTTAATTCCGATTGGCTGATAGAATCCTATCAGCCAATCGGAATTCGGCGGACGCCATCTTGGATGACGTCATTTAAAGGTACCTCATTCGTAGTACAGCAGTCGGCCGGGATGGATGCTCCGCGGCGGCGGAGCGAAGAAAGAAGATTGAAGATGCCGCCGGAAGAATGAAGACTTTGCTGCCGCTTGGAGGAAGACGTCGCCGGAGGAAGAATTCTTCTTTGCCGCTTGGAGGAAGACATCGCCGGAGGAAGAATTCTTCTTTGCCGCTTGGAGGAAGACATCGCCCGGATCGGATCAGGAGTTCGGCCCGGTGTGGTGAAGACAAGGTAGGGAGATCTTCAGGGGGGTAGTGTTAGGCTTTTTTAAGGGGGGTTTGGGTGGTTTTAGAATAGGGGTATGTGGGTGGTGGGTTGTAATGGGGGGGGGGGATTGTATTTGTTGTATGCAAAAGAGCTGAATTCTTTGGGGCATGCCCCACAAAAGGCCCTTTTAAGGGCTGGTAAGGTAAAGAGCTTTGAAATTTGTTTAATTTAGAATAGGGCAGGGAATTTTTTTTATTTTGGGGGTTTATTATTTTATTAGGGGGCTTAGAATAGGTGTAATTAGCTTAAAAATCTTGTAATCTTTTTTTTATTTTTTGTAATTTAGTGTTTGTTTGTTTTTGTAATTTAGTTTAGTTAATTTAATTGTATTTTTAGATAGATGTTTGTAGTTTATTAAATTTATTGATAGTGTAGGTGTATTTGTAACTTAGGTTAGGATTTATTTTACAGGTAATTGGGTAATTATTTTAACTAGGTAGATATTAAATAGTTAATAACTATTTAATATCTATTATACCTAGTTAAAATAATTAACAATTTACCTGTAAAATAAATATTAACCCTAACATAGCTACAATGTAATTATTAATTATATTGTAGCTATCTTAGGGTTTATTTTATAGGTAAGTATTTAGATTTAAATAGGAATATTTTAGTTTATAATATGAATTAGATTAATTTAATATAAATTTAGTTAGGGGTGTTAGGGTTAGATAGAGTTAATATAGTTAATATAAATACTATAGTAACTATATTAACCCTAATATAATTAGGGTTAATATAGTTAATATATATAATGTAATAACTATATTAACTATAATATACTTAGGGTTAATATAGATAATATAGCTGGCGGCGGGGGTAGGTAGATTAAATTATGGGTTAATCATTTTAATAGAGATGGCGGCGGTTGTAAGGGGCTTACATTAGGGGTTAATAATTTTAATATAGATGGCGGCGGTGTTAGGGGCTCACTTTAGGGGGTTATAGATATAATATAGCTGGCGGCGGGGTATGGGAGCGGCGGTTTAGGGGTTAATAACTTTATTAGGTTGCGGCGGGGTACGGGAGCGGCGGTTTAGGGGTTAATAGCTTTTTTATTGTTAGGCTAGTGAGGGGGGATAGCGGATAGAGGGTTAGACGTGTCGGGCTATGTTAGGGAGGCGTGTTAGACAGTGCGGGTGTTTTAGACTTTAGTCAGGTTTTATAGGCGCCGGCAGTTTCTAACGTGCCGCAAATCACTGGCGACGCCAGAAATTTGTACTTGCGCAGATTTCTGGACATCGCTGGTTTGTCAGACTTACGGCACGTTAGCATCTGACGGCGCCATATATGGGATAGCTCGAGTTGCGAGCTGAAACTGCGGGCGACGCCGGTTCCCTCGCTTGCGTCGCAAACTGCGATCTATATCGGATCGCGCCCCATATTTCCATATGCTGCATACAACTGATTTGACCTTCTTAGAGAGAAAGTAGTAACATGCGTTGTGTTGACAATAATGCAAGTTAAGAAGCTGCATGCAAATTAAAAGCCATCATTAAAAAAATAATACCTTTTACTAGAAGCATTATTGCTAATACATGGTTATTGCAAAAAAAATTTTAATCAAAATTTAAGTCTACTGATTACAATTTAGTTTTGATTGTTATATTCCTTTAAGTCTTATTAAAGATAAGCATATTATTTACATTGTTAGAACTTGGTTAGAAATCACATCTTTAGAATTTATTAATAAACATATCATTTAGGATGATGTACAAAGTTTTTTTATTTAACCCCTTAACAATGAGGCTGATCTATTTTTGCATGCCTCAGCAGTGAGGTAGAAATAGTGCTATGGAGGCCGCATCGGGCAAGCGAGTGCAGGGACAGCGTTTCCCAGTGATCACATGCCTGTCAGTGAGTGCCTCCAATACGTGAGATACACACTGAGATCAGGCTCTATCTCATGCTGTTGCTGGATGCCTGCATGTGAGGCTATCTTGCAATAGTCTAAAGAAAAGAACAGAGGCGCCACCATGGCCTAGTACCACCGACACAGTATGATAAAGTTGCAAGATGTCAAATAATACTCACAAAGGTGAAGCACCCAATGGTGCTAATGGGGCAGACTGGAACTTCGCAGTGGTCCAGCTCACTGTATAGAACCAGCAATGACGTCAGAGGAAGGGACTGTTTGTGTCCCGAAACGTCACAATAAAGAACACAGTTGTTGTCACGGTTGGCTGAAGCCCAGTGAGTGCTTCTTTCAAAATAATATCACAGAGTTTTATAGCACCCTGGCTGTTGTAGTTTGATGGTAAGAGTGCACACACCTGGACTGTATATATATATATATATATATATATATATATATATATATATACTCCTCACACAAAGTCCTGTGATTACTAGTAGAACATTTTAGATCGCTGTCTGTCAATCTGTTTTTAAATATGCCAAGGCCTTGACTCACTGCACATGAATGGGGTGAGGCTTGGGAGGTATTCCATTACATTCATAAATCACCTGAAGTGAAATGAGACATAGATATAACATCTTACTTAATTACTGTAGACGTCACTTAGGTTAAAGAATAGGACATAAAAAAATAACTGCATTAAAATATATTGCTGTGATTCCTTTGAGAATTGGGGTGCCATATTAATACTAAAAATGCTGCTGTAATGCAACAAATAATATACATGGTGCCTAATTATAAAATCACATGCTTATTAGTGTAAGCCGATAGATGCCATTGGTCAACTAATAATTGTGAATCATTAGGCTAAATGTTCCTGCTTCATCTAGGCAATGTGTTTGTAGAGATATGTTTTTTAATTGAGGCATCAACTATAGTCCTTGAGAGCTGCAAATAGACCAGGGTTTCAAGGTATTTGCTTTTAAAACATTTGAATTCACCCAGCTAATTTGCTTTTGCTATGACACAATAACATCCTGGACCGTTTGCTGCCATAGGTAATGAGTTTGTATTCTCTTTGTTTAAAGGGATAGTAAAGTCAAACAAACTTTAAAGACTCAGATAGAGCATGCTATTTTAAAGGGGCAGTCTACTCCAGAATCGGTCTTGTTTAAAAAGATAGATAATCCCTTTATTACCCATGCCCCAGTTTTGCATAAACAACACAGTTATATTAATATACTTTTTACCTCTGTGATTAACTTGCATCTAAGCCTCTGCAGACCTCCCCTTATTTTAGCTCTTTTGACAGACTTGCATTTTAGCCAATCAGTGCAGACTCATAAATAACTCCACAGGAGTGAGCACACTGTTATCTATATGGCACACATGATCTAGTGCTGTCTGGTGGTGAAAAACTGTCAAAGTGCACTGGGATAAGAGGCGGCCTTCAAAATTAGCATACAAGTCTACCTAGGTTTAGCTTCCAACAAAGAATACCAAGAGAACAAAGCAAATTTGATGATAAAAGTAAATTGGAACGTTGTTGAAAATTGTATACCCTATCTGAATCATGAATGTTTAATTTTGACTTGACTGTCCCTTTTAAACAACTTTCCAATTTACTTCTATTATATAATTTGCTTCACTCTCTTGGTATCCTTTATTTAAAAAGTTTGCCTGGGTAAACTCAGGAGCAGCAATGCCCTACTGGGAATTAGCTGCTGACTAGTAGCTGCACATATATGCCTCTTGTGATTGTCTCACTGGATCTGATCAGCTAGCTCCCAGCAGTGAATTACTGCTCATTCAACAACGGATACTGAGCAAATTAAGCACATTTGATAATAGAAAGTTAGAAAATTGCATGCTCTGTCTGACTCATGAAATGCAAATTTGGGGTTTCATGTCCCTTTAAGGGACAGCTGTCAGCTAACCTTACTTATAGCTTTAGGAAGTTGCAGTAACTCTGTTTTTTTTATTTTACAGGCATCATAAACAAGTATCAAGTTAACGGTCTCCAGGCCTGGATTATCACTCATATTCTCTGGTTTGCCAATGCACATTACTTCCATTGGTTCTCTCCAACCATTATCATTGACAACTGGATACCTTTATTATGGTGTACCAATATTTTGGGTTATTCTGTTGCCACATTTGTTATGATTAAAGCGTACCTGTTCCCCAGCAATGCAAATGACTGGTAAGTTAGAAACTGTTCAATATCCTTAAAGGGACACTAAATACAATTTTTTTACTTTCATGATTCAGATAGAGCATGCAATTTTAAGCAACTTTCTAATTTACTCCTATTTTTAATTTTTATTCATTCTCTTGCTATATTTATTTGAAAAAGCATGAATCTAAGCTAAGGAGCCGGATTATTTTTAGTTTAGAACCCTGGATAGCACTTGCTGATTTGGTGGGTACATTTAGCTACCAATCAGCAAGCGCTACCCAGGTGCTAAACAAAAAAAGGGCCGGCTTCTTAGCTTTGTTTCCTGCTTTTTTAAATAAAGATAACACGAGAACAAAGAAAATTTGATAATAGGAGTAAATTAGAAATTCGCTAAAAATGGAATGCTCTATCTGAATCATGAAAGAAAAAAATTTTGGTTTAGTATCCCTTCAACATTGAGCATGTAATAAATTTAACTTGTATCAAAATGACATTTTGCCGTGCCACTAATATTTAATGTGTTGATCCTTTCAGCAAATTCACTGGAAATTTCTTCTACAACTATATGATGGGGGTTGAGTTTAACCCTCGTATTGGCAAGTGGTTTGATTTCAAGTTATTTTTTAACGGACGCCCTGGTATTGTTGCCTGGACACTAATAAATCTGTCTTATGCTGCCAAACAACAAGAACTATATGGTTATGTCACAAACTCAATGATTCTCGTCAATATTCTGCAGGTATGAAATAAAGATGATCAGTGACAACAAACTTATAAAAGCACTACATGTTTCCAGGTAATCTTCCAAAAAATGCAATTCTTCAAAACTCACTTAAAGGGACACTAAACACCTGTCTTCTTATAATCCCTAAAACCTACTTTTTCTTAATAAAAAAAATAAAATAATCACTGCTGTCTATTTTTTATATTCCTCTTACCCCAAACTGTTGAAGGAGATTGTTTTGAAGTACAGCATTGATAATCGTCTGCATTATATAGCAGTGCAATCTGATACAATGCAGACAATCATTGCTAAACGATCACTAAGCTTGTACAACTGTCAGCCCTTAATGATTTACATAAACAGTAGGAGAGGTCTTGAAAAGCAGATATTTTCTGCACAGAGACTATATGCAGCGTCACAGCCTCCCCCTCATGGAGGATACAAATTATTTACACTGATAATAGTGCCTGCAGCCCTGCACTGCAAATGGCTTTTCTTACAACATAAAACTTGTGGGCAGTTTGAAGTATAAAACTGTGGGGGGAGTTAGAAACATATAAACAGTACTTAATAAGCATTTTATTTAAGTTCTGACGCATAATATGTGTATATACATAAATGGGGAAATCGAATACATTTATACTCTGACTAATAAATATGAATCTTCAGTCACAGCAGCTCACACTCCGCAAACAGATGTGATCCTCTAAGAATATGTAATGTAGCCGTGTGTGTGTGTCACGTGACTGCATCATGAGCATGTGACTACTGTGCCCCTGCAGCGTACGTTACAATATGGATGCTTACATAGGAGAATCAAGCACTGGATCAATGCTGTACTTCAAAACAATCTCCTTCAACAGTTTGGGGTAAGAGGAACATATAAAATAGACAGCAGTGATTATTTTATTTTTATTGATAAGAGAAAGTAGGTTTGAGCAATTTTCATCGGGTGTTAAATGTCCCTTTAAGAAGCTATCAAGAAACTTGTATTAAAAGTCTGTGAGGCCCATGGAGGGTTCTTGTCTCCCACCTGTCAACAACTCATAGATCAACAACCATTGTAATTTAAGGGGTCACATGTGCACCTAAAATAGATTATTATTATTATTGTCAGTTATTTGTAGAGCGCCAACAGATTCCGCAGCGCTATAAACATAGGCGGAATACAAGGTAGCAATTAATGGGATCAAATGGGTAGATGGCCCTGCATAGAGTCGCACTGTTGTTGTTAGCTCTTGTGAAGGTAATCTGCAAGCAGTTGGGCTCTTAGGCTTAAATTCTAAGGAGATTCATGGCGGATAGCAATGGAGGAGAAGAAAACAGAATTTATGCTTACCTGATAAATTACTTTCTCCAACGGTGTGTCCGGTCCACGGCGTCATCCTTACTTGTGGGAATATCTCTTCCCCAACAGGAAATGGCAAAGAGTCCCAGCAAAGCTGTCCATATAGTCCCTCCTAGGCTCCGCCCACCCCAGTCATTCGACCGACGGACAGGAGGAAAAAACAGGAGAAACTATAGGGTGCCGTGGTGACTGTAGTTAGAGAAAATAATTCATCAAACCTGATTAAAAACCAGGGCGGGCCGTGGACCGGACACACCATTGGAGAAAGTAATTTATCAGGTAAGCATAAATTCTGTTTTCTCCAACATTGGTGTGTCCGGTCCACGGCGTCATCCTTACTTGTGGGAACCAATACCAAAGCTTTAGGACACGGATGAAGGGAGGGAGCAAATCAGGTTACCTAAACGGAAGGCACCACGGCTTGCAAAACCTTTCTCCCAAAAATAGCCTCCGAAGAAGCAAAAGTATCAAATTTGTAAAATTTGGCAAAAGTGTGCAGTGAAGACCAAGTCGCTGCCTTACATATCTGATCAATAGAAGCCTCGTTCTTCAAGGCCCATGTGGAAGCCACAGCCCTAGTGGAGTGAGCTGTGATTCTTTCAGGAGGCTGCCGTCCGGCAGTCTCGTAAGCCAATCGGATGATGCTTTTAAGCCAAAAGGAAAGAGAGGTAGAAGTCGCCTTTTGACCTCTCCTTTTACTAGAATAGACAACAAACAGAGAAGGTGTTTGTCTGAACTCTTTTGTAGCTTCTAAATAAAATTTTAGAGCACGGACTACATCTAAATTGTGTAACAAACGTTCCTTCTTTGAAACTAGATTCGGACACAAAGAAGGTACAACTATCTCCTGGTTAATATTTTTGTTAGAAACAACCTTTGGAAGAAAACCAGGCTTAGTACGCAAAACCACCTTATCTGCATGGAACACCAGATAGGGCGGAGAACACTGCAGAGCAGATAACTCAGAAACTCTTCTAACAGAAGAAATAGCAACCAAAAACAAAACTTTCCAAGATAACAACTTAATATCTATGGAATGTAGAGGTTCAAACGGAACCCCTTGAAGAACTGAAAGAACTAGATTTAAACTCCAGGGAGGAGTCAACGGTCTGTAAACAGGCTTGATCCTAACCAGAGCCTGAACAAATGCTTGAACATCTGGCACAGCTGCCAGTCCTTTGTGTAATAAGACAGATAAAGCAGAAATCTGTCCCTTTAGAGAACTCGCTGATAATCCTTTATCCAAACCTTCTTGTAGAAAGGAAAGGATCTTAGGAATTTTGATCTTATTCCATAAGAATCCCTTGGATTCACACCAGCAGATATATCTTTTCCATATTTTATGGTAAATTTTTCTAGTTACCGGTTTTCTGGCTTGAACTAGAGTATCTATCACAGAATCTGAAAACCCACGCTTTGATAGAATCAAGCGTTCAATTTCCAAGCCGTCAGCTGGAGGGAGACCAGATTTGGATGTTCGAATGGACCCTGTACAAGAAGATCCTGTCTCAAAGGTAGCTTCCATGGTGGAACCGATGACATATTCACCAGGTCTGCATACCAAGTCCTGCGTGGCCACGCAGGAGCTATCAAGATCACCGAGGCCCTCTCCTGCTTGATCCTGGCTACCAGCCTGGGAATGAGAGGAAACGGTGGAAACACATAGGCTAGGTTGAAGGTCCAAGGCGCTACTAGTGCATCCACTAGAGTCGCCTTGGGATCCCTGGCTCTGGACCCGTAGCAAGGAACCTTGAAGTTCTGACGAGACGCCATCAGATCCATGTCTGGAATGCCCCATAACTGAGTCAACTGGACAAAGATCTCCGGGTGGAGTTCCCACTCCCCCGGATGGAATGTCTGACGACTCAGATAATCCGCCTCCCAGTTTTCCACACCTGGGATGTGGATCGCAGATAGGTGGCAGGAGTGATCCTCCGCCCATTTTATTATTTTGGTCACTTCTCTCATCGCCAGGGAACTCCTTGTTCCCCCCTGATGATTGATATAAGCAACAGTCATCATGTTGTCTGATTGGAATCTTATGAATCTGGCCTTTGCTAGGTGAGGCCAAGCCCTGAGAGCATTGAATATCGCTCTCAGTTCCAGAATGTTTATCGGGAGAAGAGACTCTTCCCGAGACCATAGTCCCTGAGCTTTCAGGGATTCCCAGACCGCGCCCCAGCCCACTAGACTGGCGTCGGTCGTGACGATGACCCACTCTGGTCTGCGGAAGCTCATTCCCTGGGACAGGTGGTCCAGGGTTAGCCACCAACGGAGTGAGTCTCTGGTCTTCTGATCTACTTGAATCACTGGAGACAAGTCTGTCTAGTCCCCATTCCACTGTTTCAGCATGCACAGTTGTAATGGTCTTAGATGAATTCGCGCAAAAGGAACTATGTCCATTGCTGCAACCATCAACCCTACTACTTCCATGCACTGAGCTACGGAAGGACGAGGAATAGAATGAAGAACTTGACAAGCGTTTAGAAGTTTTGACTTTCTGACTTCTGTCAGGAAAATCCTCATTTCTAAAGAATCTATTATTGTTCCCAAGAAAGGAACTCTTGTCGATGGAGACAGGGAACTTTTTTCTATGTTCACCTTCCATCCGTGAGATCTGAGAAAGGCCAGAACGATGTCTGTGTGAGCCTTTGCCTTTGAAAGAGACGGCGCTTGTATTAGAATGTCGTCCAAGTATGGTACTACTGCAATGCCCCTTGGTCTTAGAACCGCTAGAAGGGACCCGAGTACCTTTGTGAAAATCCTTGGAGCAGTGGCTAACCCGAATGGGAGGGCCACAAACTGGTAATGTTTGTCCAGAAAGGCGAACCTTAGGAACTGATGATGTTCTTTGTGGATAGGAATATGTAGATACGCATCCTTTAGATCCACGGTAGTCATAAATTGACCTTCCTGGATTGTAGGTAGAATCGTTCGAATGGTTTCCATTTTGAACGATGGTACTCTTAGAAATTTGTTTAGGATCTTTAAATCCAGAATTGGTCTGAAAGTTCCCTCTTTTTTGGGAACTACGAACAGATTTGAGTAAAATCCCATTCCTTGTTCCGCCATTGGAACTGGGTGTATCACTCCCATCTTTAACAGGTCTTCTACACAATGTAAGAATGCCTGTCTCTTTATTTGATTTGAGGATAAGTGAGACACGTGGAACCTTCCCCTTGGGGGTAGTTCCTTGAATTCCAGAAGATAACCCTGAGAAACTATTTCTAGTGTCCAGGGATCCTGAACATCTCTTGCCCAAGCCTGAGCAAAGAGAGAGAGTCTGCCCCCTACTAGATCCGGTCCCGGATCGGGGGCTACTCCTTCATGCTGTTTTGTTAGCAGCAGCAGGTTTCTTGGCCTGCTTACCCTTGTTCCAGCCTTGCATCGGTTTCCAGGCTGGTTTGGTTTGTGAAGCATTACCCTCTTGTTTAGAGGATGCAGAGTTAGAGGCCGGTCCGTTCCTGAAATTGCGAAAGGAACGAAAATTAGACTTATTCTTGGCTTTGAAAGTCCTATCTTGTGGGAGGGCGTGGCCCTTTCCCCCAGTGATGTCAGAAATAATCTCTTTCAATTCTGGCCCAAAGAGAGTTTTACCCTTGAAGGGGATATTAAGCAATTTTGTCTTGGAAGATACATCCGCTGACCAAGACTTTAGCCAAAGCGCTCTGCGCGCCACAATTGCAAACCCTGAATTTTTCGCCGCTAATCTAGCTAATTGCAAAGCGCCATCTAAAATAAAAGAATTAGCCAACTTGAGTGCGTGAACTCTGTCCATAACCTCCTCATACGGAGTCTCTCTACTGAGCGACTTTTCTAGTTCCTCGAACCAGAAAGCTGCTGTAGTGACAGGAACAATGCACGAAATGGGTTGCAGGAGGTAACCTTGCTGTACAAAAATCTTTTTAAGCAACCCTCCAATTTTTTATCCATAGGATCTTTGAAAGCACAATTATCCTCGATAGGGATAGTAGTGCGCTTGTTTAGAGTAGAAACTGCCCCCTCGACCTTAGGGACTGTCTGCCATAAGTCCTTTCTGGGGTCGACCATAGGAAATAATTTCTGAAATATAGGAGGGGGGACAAAAGGTACGCCGGGCTTCTCCCACTCCTTATTCACTATGTCCGCCACCCGCTTGGGTATAGGGAAAGCGTCGGGGTGCACCAGAACCTCTAGGAACTTGTCCATCTTGCATAATTTTTCTGGAATGACCAGGTTGTCACAATCATCCAGAGTAGATAACACCTCCTTAAGCAGTGCGCGGAGATGCTCTAATTTAAATTTAAATGTCACAACATCAGGTTCAGCCTGTTGAGAAATTCTACCTGAATCTGAAATTTCCCCATCTGACAAAACCTCCCTCATGGCCCCTTCAGATTGGTGTGAGGGTATGACAGAGCAATTATCATCAGCGCCCTCCTGCTCTTCAGTGTTTAAAACAGAGCAATCGCGCTTTCTCTGATATGCAGGCATTTTGGATAAAATATTTGCTATGGAGTTATTCATTACAGCCGTCAATTGTTGCATAGTAATAAGCATTGGCGCGCTAGAAGTACTAGGGGCCTCCTGCGTGGGCAAAACTGGTATAGACACAGAAGGAGATGATGTAGAACTATGTCTACTCCCTTCATCTGATGAATCATCTTGGGCAACTTTATTATCTGTGGCAGTACTGTCCTTACTTTGTTTGGACGCTATGGCACAATTATCACACAATTTTGAAGGGGGAGACACATTGACTTTCATACATATAGAACATAGCTTATCTGAAGGTGCAGACATGTTAAACAGGCTTAAACTTGTCAATAAAGTACAAAATCCGTTTTAAAACAAAAACGTTACTGTCTCTTTAAATTTTAAACAGTGCACACTTTATTACTGAATATGTGAAAAAGTATGAAGGAATTGTTCAAAAATTTTCACCACAGTGTCTTAAAGCATTCAAAGTATTGCACACCAATTTTCAGAGCTTTAACCCTTAAAATAAAGAAACCGGAGCCGGTTACAGTTTTAACCCCTCTACAGTCCCAGCTACAGCCTTTGCTGCGACTTTACCAAACCCAGGGGGGAATACGATACCAAATAAAGCCTTCTAGGAACTTTTCCAACTACTTTAGGATCCTCACACATGCATCTGCATGTCCTGCTCTCAAAAGTAACTGCGCAGTAATGGCGCGAAAATGAGGCTCAGCCTACAACTGGGAAGGCCCTTCCTGACTGGAAAGGTGTCTAACACAGTGCCTGACGTTAAAAAACGTTCCCCAAGCTTATAAGTGTGAATTACATGCATAAACATGTATAAAATGCCCAAATAAAGCAATCGATTTTGCCCATAAAAGTGTCTACCAGTTTTATAGCCCATATTAAGCCCTTTATTCTGTTTGAGACTAAGAAAATGGCTTACCGGTCCCCATGAGGGGAAATGACAGCCTTCCAGCATTACACAGTCTTGTTAGAAATATGGCTAGTCATTCCTTAAGCAGAAAAGTCTGCTAACTGTTTCCCCCAACTGAAGTTACTTCATCTCAACAGTCCTATGTGGAAACAGCAAACGATTTTAGTTACTGTCTGCTAAAATCATCTTCCTCTCACAAACAGAACTCTTCATCTTTTTCTGTTTCAGAGTAAATAGTACATACCAGCACTATTTTAAAATAACAAACTCTTGATAGTAGAATAAAAAACTACAACTAAAACACCACATACTCTTAACCATCTCCGTGGAGATGTTGCCTGTGCAACGGCAAAGAGAATGACTGGGGTGGGCGGAGCCTAGGAGGGACTATATGGACAGCTTTGCTGGGACTCTTTGCCATTTTCTGTTGGGGAAGAGATATTCCCACAAGTAAGGATGACGCCGTGGACCGGACACACCAATGTTGGAGAAATGGTATTAGGAAAGGTTAGTGTAGGTTGTATCCATCCCTGAACAGAAGAGTCTTTAGGGAGTGCTTGAAGCTATCAAAACTAGGGGAGAGTCTTGTGGAGCGAGGCAGAGGGTTCCACAAGATGGGAGCCAGTCTGGAGGTAACAAGAGAGGAGGAGGTGAGCAGAGCGAAGGGGACGGGAGGGAGAGTATCTGGAGACAAGGTCGGAGATATAGAGGGGAGCAATGCAATTGAGGGCTTTGTATGTCAGAGTCAGAATTTTGTGCTTAATCCTGGAGGCAAGAGGAAGCCAGTGAAGGGATTGGCAGAGAGGTGCAGCAGATGAAGAGCGGCGTGTAAGGAAGATGAGCCTGGTAGAGGCATTCATTATGGATGAGATATATATAGATAGAGAGAGAGGGGGCTAATACCAGTGCACTGTTCACAACACTATAAAAAAAGAGGGTTGCTGATTATCAAATTTTGGCCAAATCATATACATTTACATGCCCATGTCATATCAAACCACATAGGTGAGTACTTCTCTAAAATTTACATATATGATTTATTTAAAATCAGTTACATTGCACAAGCATACCCTCGTCATACAGTCTATGTAACATGTCACCATGAGTGGGCCCAGTTAAAGCTCATCCAGTGGTCCCTTCAGGATCATACAAATACAATTACATTTATTATCATAAGTACAAAATATAGGGAAAAAAATCAGAACTACACACCTTTAGAAACAGCCCCAGCAGAGGTCCCTATCACATGCGTTTGACATACTTCGGAGTTTATTGTACATTGAGACAAATTATCACAAATTGACTGATGTTCATCTTTCTTTACAGGCCATTTATGTACTGGACTTTTTCTGGAATGAAAACTGGTATCTTCATACTATAGACATTTGTCATGATCATTTTGGCTGGTACCTTGGATGGGGAGATTGTGTCTGGTTGCCTTATCTCTATACTCTACAGGTAATCAAAAAATAGTTTCTATATGAAAATGGTTTTCCATGTGTCAAAAAATAGGCTGGATTGGGAATTTTCTTGTATGTAACAGTTTTCATTTTGTTTTCTAAGGGCTTCAGCCCTGTAGACCTTACTCACCAACTTCATGTAAATACAAATGAAAAATTAGTGAAAACATTGCAAATTGATGTATAGTTTTCTTTAGCTATTCAGGTGTCCCCACGTTAACCTATCATTGCAAGATGCACTCTTCTTCTCCAGAAATCTCATAACTTTTTATGATAAATATCTCACATAAATATCTTGCACCTTTTCTTAGAGAATTTAGGTGAAAACTGGCCATGTGAAGTATTTTTGGCAGATATACCAGGTCTTTTGAAACTACTCCACATCTCTACTCTGCTCGACTTAAGGCCAGATTACGAGTGTAGAGCAAAATATCGATTACGCAAGTGCGATATTTGTGCTACACTTGGTAATACCAGCTCACACAAATGTGCGCTGGTATTAGAAGTAAAGCGCGATACGAACGAGACCTTGCATTGACATTGCATGGAAGCTTTGCACTCACGAGAGCGGGCTTCCATAGGCTCCAATGGGAGCCTCGTTCTTATGCTGTCAGAGACGGCTAAGAACCTAGCGCATCGAAGGGGGTAAGTCGCGCAGCAATGGGCAGCAGATTTTAAATATATATATATATATGAATATATACATATATATTTTAATGTATATACACATATAACACATAACTATATATGTATTTAAGCATATGCATATATTTACAGGAAACACACAGTCCCCATAGACCGCTATGTAAAGGCACTTTTCAGTGCCATTTTTTTCACCCCACACCCACTTCATTTAAGCCCTGGGAAAAAAAATATTTTAAAAATATACTTAATTTAGGGGGAATTGGGCACATTTTGAAAATTAACTATAGATCTGATCTCTGGTTAATTTTCGGAGCACTTAATGCTACCCCGAGCTTGCAGTAGCATTAACCAGCCACTTGTAATGGCTGGTTATTTATCGTGCGCCCATCAATGGGCAAATTGCTCCGTTAACCGGAGCGTGATAAATTAGTGCTCCACTTGTAATCTAGCCCTTACTGTTTAAAAGTCAAATGGCTCAAACAATGGAAACTTTTCAGTTTACTTCTGCAAGTAACAGTGCAAAAATAAAATGCTTTTAACATATCAGAACGTTTTCTTTTTATCTAAGTCCATTTAAACTCAAAATTTAATTTTCTAAAAAATAATTTAACTAGTTTGTGAAAATGAAATTGCATAACAAAGTACATTCATTATTTATTTGCTGGACTTGTTGTAAAATAGGACTAGTCTAGAGGCTGGAAGTCAAATTCTGTAACTTGAGTATGCTGCAGATTGCCTGAACCAGATACATATTAGACACTGATTGGTTAGAACAAACTCATTTACAGCTATCCCTAATTGGCCACAAACAAGGGAGATAAGATAAACAAACATACACACCAGGATTTTCAAATAGCTTGTTAGCATAATGTGGTACATTACAAAATCCTTAAAGTAACATAAAACCAAAAATATTTCTTTCATGATTCAAAAGAGATAGAGGGGCCGATTTATCAAGGCCTAAATGGGGCCATAGACCCCTGTTTCCACGCAAGCCTCGCCGGAAACAGTAGTTAAGAAGCAGCGGTCTTAAGAGTGTTGCACATAAACTCGTACGCCTCCTCTGAGGTAGCGGACATCAATCTGCCTGATCGCATATACAATCGAGTTGATAGACACCCCCTGCTAGCGGTCGATTGGCTGCAAATCTGCGGGGGGGCGGCATTGCACAAGGAGTTCACTAGAACTGCTTCTGCAATGATAAATGCCGACAGCGTATGCTATCAGCATTTATCAATGTCTGGCGGACATGATACACTACAGTGGATCATGTCCGCCAGACACTTTATAAATCGGCCCCAGAGCATGCAACTTAAAACCACTGTCCAATTTACTTCTGTTATCAAATTTTCTTAATTTGTTTTGGTATCCCAGGAACGTGCATGTGCCTGCAGCACTATAGTGCGGCAGTTTTGAAAGCATGTTATACACTAGTAAGAACTATGGATGGTAGCATGTAGTGCATCAGATGTACACGTTATAGAATAGAAGCAAATTGGAAACTTTATTAAATTGTAAATTATGGCAGATAAAGATTGCATAGCTACACTTAATGGGTCATTATAGTGGACAAATTACATGCTCTGATTATTTAGCGACCCTGCAACTCTATGTGTTTAACTCTCACAAAAAGGGTTAAAGGGACATTAAACACTAAATACATTTCCATCTTAATATGAGGAGAGTCCACGGCTTCATTCATTACTTGTGGGAATACAGAACCTGGCCACCAGAAGGAGGCAAAGACACCCCAGCCAAAGGCTTAAATACCTCCCCCACTCCCCAGTCATTCTTTGCCTTTCGTCACAGGATAATGGCAGAGAAGTGTCGGAAGATTCTGAGTAGTCTCTTATGGAGTGTAGTACTCTTCGGAATGGGACTGGAGTTTTAAGTAGTCCTGTCAGCCTCTCAGTGAGAGCATTGACGAATGTTAGGGTCTGGAGATGCAGGGAGAGTCTTTCTGCGAAACCATCCAGACTCGTATTAACAGCTTCTTAAGCAATCAGTGTTGACGAGTTTCACTGCCTGCTTTTTACCACTCAAGTCCATGTCAGGAGTGATGCTACAACACTGTCAAACTTGAGAGGCCGTGTTTCTGTTCCACGGCATAGATTCTGGTAAGATCGTTTCATTTTTTATACATGTATGATAACGCAAGAAGACAGGATCACAGTGTGGCTCCTTTTATCTGTATAGAATCAAGGGTTAATATCTCCGGAAGGAGATTATTGAACAGGGAGGATTTATACACAATTGCTTTATTGTGTTTTTTGCTGCGACATGTGTGAGATGTGGTTCTGGCAATGTGTGAACAGTCAGGTTCTTCTTTCAATTTGATTAACTGCGCACCAGTTTAGTTTGGCGCGTTTTCTCTAGGCTGCAGGGGCAGTCCTGCATGGTACTCCATGTGATTGGGCGTGGCCTCATTCTCTTCCTTTTCCCTGACCTTCGGTTGCAGGAGACGAAGCAGTTTCTCTGTGGGCCTGGGTCATAGGAGGTGGTGAGTGCCCCAGCCATTGGGGTATAAAGGTGCCATTCATTTTTTTCTATAGTCCATATTAAAGGCGCAAAGCTATGGAGGACTCTGATGCATTAGAGGGTACTCCCTCTTTGCCTAAATCTAATGCCTGTGTTTATTGTGATTAGGCTACGGTATACTCGCCTGCTCAACTATGTTCCACATGCCTTGATAAAATAGTGATATCTAAAAAGAATAAGAAGTTTAGTACTACTGAGCCGTCCACCTCTGAGGGGTCTCCGTCCGGCGAGGTGCGTTACCTACACTCATCTCCGATTACACATGCAGCTCCCCAGCGCACTACTAATCCTCCTGCGGAAGGGGCCCTGTGGCCGCCAAATTTTGATGATCAGTTGCAAACGGCTTTTCTGCGGCCTTCAGTGCTTTACCTCGCCCTGCTAAGCCCAAGCAAAATGTTAAACATTGCTATCCTTCCCAGGGGTATCCGCTGATGAAGAGGATTCCGATACTTCAGAGGACTCTTTCTCTGGGTCGGAATCTGCGGCCTCTAAACCACCGGCTGTGGAGGAACCAGACTTTAGGTTTAGGGTGGATCACTTACGCTTTTTATTAAAAGAGGCGTTGGCTACTCTAGAGGTTCCGGAACCGGTTACCCGAGGAACCTTCTATTCTTAAGCTTGATAAAGTTTATGAGGACAAGGTAGTGCCCCAGACTTCCCCAGTTCCCGTAAAGATGGCGAATATTATTAAGAATGAATAGGGGAGACTTGGATCATCTTTCTCCCCTTCTTTTTCGTTTAAGAAACTGTTCCTGGTTCCTGATTCTCAGCTAGAATTGTGGGGATCTGTCCCTAAGGTGGGTGGAGTTATCCCCACGCTCGCTAAGTGCACCACTATCCTACTAGAGGAGTAATTGTACCGTTACCTCTAGCAGAAAGAGATCTAGGGTACTATTGAAACTTTTTTCGTGGTCCCAAAGAAGGAGGGCACGTTTCGCCCGATTCTAGACCTAAAGTGCTTAAACAAGTTTCTGTCTGTCCCATTGTTCAAGATGGAGACAATAAGGTCTATCCTGCCCTAAGTTCAAGAGGGACAGTTCATGACTACGATAGACTTGAAGGACGCTTACCTTCATGTGCCAATACACAAGGATCACTTCAAGTTCCTAAGATTCGCTTTTCTGGACCAGCACTTCCAGTTTGTAGCTCTCCCTTTCGGTCTGGCTACTGCTCCAAGAGTCTTTACGAAGGTTCTGGGAACTCCGCTCACGGTGGCGAGATCCAGATGAATTGCAGTAGCGCCTTATCTGGACGACATCCTGGTCCAGGCTCCGTCCTGCCGACTGGCAGAGGACCATTCGAGAGCCCTTCTACTTCTTCAATCTCATGGATGGAAGATAAACTCAGGAAAGGGTTTTCTGGTTCCCAGTACCAGAGTGGAGCTCCTGGGCAGGATAATAGACTCCATATCCATGAAGATATTCCTGACAGACCAGAGACATTGCAAAATTGCCTCCAGCTGTCTTGCCCTTTAGACCTCCTCAAGGCCATCTGTGGCCCAGTGTATGGAGGTGATTGGGTTCATGGTATCCAGCATAGATGTCATTCCATACACCAGGTTCTATCTCAGACCTCTTCAGTTGTGCATGCTGAGGCAATGGAACGGCGATCACTCGGATCTATCCCAACAGATTTCTCTGGACAACCGGTCGATGGAATCCCTCTTGGTGGCTCTGTCCAGATCGGCTGTCCCAGGGAAAATCCTTCCTGAGACCAGCCTGGGAGATTGTGACTATGGACGCAAGCCTCTCAGGATGGGGAGCTGTTTGGGGTGCCAGGAAGGCACAGGGCTGGTGGAATCGGGAAGAGTCACTTCTTCCGATCAACATTGTGGAACTTCAACGCTCTGAGGGCTTGGCCCCTCCTGGGTTCGTCCCAGTTCATCAAATTCCAGTCGGACAACATTACCTCGGTGGCTTACATCAACTATCAGGGGAGGAACAAGAAGCTTCCTAGCCATGAGGGAAGTATCTTGGATTCTGGAATGGGCAGAGACCCACAACTGCTCGCTGTCAGCGATCCACATCACGGGTGTGGACAACTGGGAAGCGGATTTTCTCAGCAGACAATTGTTTCATCTGGGGGAATGGTCTCTTCACCCCGAAGTGTTTGTGGAGATTTGCATCAGATGGGGACATCAAAGATAGATCTCATGGAGTCCAGACTCAACTTCAAGCTACCCAGATATGGGTCGTGGTCCAGGGATCCCCAGGCAGAACTGAAAGATGCCTTAGCAGTGCCTTGGGGATTCAACCTAGTCTAGATATTTCCACCGTTGACACTTCTTCTTCGAGTAATGGCCCGCCTCAAGCAGGAGCAAGCGTAGACTATTCTGATTGCTCCGTTGTGGCCGCGGAGGATGTGGTTTGCGGATCTGGTGGGGATGTCATCATCTCCTCCATGGAGGTTGCCCTGTTGCAGGGATCTGCTTGTACAGGGCCCCTTTGTGCATCAAAATCGAGATTCTCTGAGGCTAACTGCATGGAGATTGAACGCTTAGTCTTAGCCAGGAGAGGGTTTTCTGAGAGTGTGATTGATACTCTCATTCAAGCCAGAAAGCTGGTCACCCGATGCATCTATCATAAGGTGTGGAGGACCTACTTATTCTGGTGTGAGTCTCGTGGGTATCCCTGGCATAAGGTCAGGGTATCCAGGATCCTTTCCTTCCTCCAGGACGGTTTGGAGAAGGGACTTGCCGCCAGTTCCTTAAAGGACAGATTTCGGCTTTATCTGTGTTACACAAGAAGCTTGCTGAGCTTCATGATATACAGTCTTTTGTTCAGGCTCTATCCAGGATCAGGCCTGTATTGAGGGATTCTGCTCCTCTTCGGAGTTTGAATTTGGTTCTTAATGTTTTGCAGAGGGCTCCGTTTGAGCCTATGCATTCTCTTGACATTAAATTACTGTCTTGGAAGGTTCTTTTTCTACTAGCTATTGCTTCGGCATGCAGAGTCTCTGAGTTGGCGGCCTTGAAATGTGAGCCTCCTTACCTGGTTTTTCATGCCGATAAGGCTGTCCATCGCACTGGGTTGGGATTTCTCCCTAAGGTTGTATCTGATCACAACATCAATCAGGAGATTGTAGTTCCTTCCTTGTGTCCTAAACCTTCTTCAAAGGAACGGTTACATCATAATTTGGATGTGGTTCAAGCTTTGAAATTTTATCTTCAGGCTACGAAGGATTTCAAACAGACTTCAGAATTGTTTGTTGTCTATTCGGGGAAGCGCAAAGGGCAGAAGGCTTCTTGCACTTCCCTATCTTTTTGGCTGAGGAGCATGATTCACTTGGCTCATCAGACTGTGGGACATAAGCCTCCTCAGAGGATTATGGCTCACTCAACTAGAGCTGAAGCTTCTTCTTGGGCCTTCAAGAATGAGGCCTCTATGGAGCAGATTTGTAAGGCGGCTACCTGGTCCTCCTTACATACTTTTTCAAAGTTTTACAAATTTTACTTGTTTGCTTTGGCGGAATCAGCTTTTGGGAGAAAGGTCTTGCAGGCTGTGGTGCCCTCAGAATAGGGTCCGCCTTTCTTTCTTTTCATTCAGTGTCCTCTAGAGCTTGGGTATTTTTTTCCCACAAGTAATGAATGAAGCAGTGGACTCTCCTCATATTAAGATGGAAAACATAAATTATGCTTACCTGATAATTTAATTTCCATCTGTATGAGGAGAGTCCACGCTCCCGCCCGGTTCTCCGTTGGGTGGACCTAAATTTCTTTGGTTTTTCTTCTGGCACCATTTATTCCCTGATATTTCTCCTACTGTTCCTTGTTCCGTCAGCAGAATGACTGGAGGATGAGGGTAGTGGGGGAGGTATTTAAGCCTTTGGTGTCTTGGTGTCTTTGCCTCCTCCTGGTGGCCAGGTTCTGTATTCCCACAAGTAATGAATGAAGCCATGGACTCTCCTCATACAGATGGAAATGAAATGATCAGGTAAGCATAATTTATGTTTTTATAAGCATAGTACTGAGATTATTCTGAAACTTTCCTCTATTCATGGGTGCCTCCTTGTTTAAATCTAGTTATCAATGCATTCCAGTGCTGATTTGTTTGCACATGTGCAGCAAATCTCCTTCAGACACCTGCAGTATAACCTAGTTTACAAAATGGCAGCACTTATAATTAGAGGGAGGTGCATGAAATGCAATTAGTGTTTAATGTCACTTTTAACATATAGTTAAACTGCCAGTGACCCAATCAGCAGCGGCAGTTGCACAATAACTGTGTGACTGCCGATTGGGTCAGCGATTGTTTCCGCTTGGCGCTAGCAGTTCTTTAACTATGTCTTTTACCCGTTTTCAAATAATCAAAAATCAGTATAAAAAGGCACACTGCATATCTTTATCAGGAGTGCCAATGCACTGTACACTGAGCATGACTTTGAGTATGTGTTTAACCCCTTAGGGAGGGTTATATGCCTAGGGCCAGATCACATGATTAAGTGCTATAGGAAGTGGCATGTGGTGTAAGTATCACATTAGGTATAATTATACAAAATCCCTTGTAGCACTTAAATTACATAATGACAGACCCTCTACTATTAACCCCCTAACTCCTAATAAAGACTGCCCTCCATATTAAGCCCAGCATTGCTTAGGACCGTTTAATCATTAAATTAAGTAGCTAATAAGTATTTGTAGAATTTGTAAAATATGCAATTTATCACTATTTATTTACTTTTATTTTTTAGGGATTATATTTGGTGTATAACCCAGTACAGCTCTCCACCACCGCTGCAGTAGGAGTCCTTCTACTAGGATTGATTGGGTACTATATCTTCAGACTGACCAACCACCAAAAAGATCTTTTCCGCCGTACCAACGGGAACTGCAAGATATGGGGTGCAAAGCCCAAGTACATTGAATGCTCTTATACATCTGTGGATGGCAAAAGGCATTACAGCAAACTGATGACATCAGGATTCTGGGGCATGGCCAGGCATATGAATTACACTGGCGATCTGATGGGATGTTTGGCGTATTGCATGGCTTGCGGCTTTGAACATCTGCTGCCTTACTTCTATGTCATATACATGACCATGTTGCTTGTTCACCGTTGCATACGAGATGAACATCGTTGTTCCAGCAAATATGGAAAGGACTGGAAAATATACACAGATGCCGTGCCATATCGGTTATTACCAGGAATTTTCTAACAAGCAAAAACACTGTTTAAGTGAAATGTACCAACACATTTCATTCAGGGTTGGTTGAACAATTAAGTAAATTTTACAAAAGTGTTTGGACAATTATTGCTTATAAATAAGCATATCTTAATGGTAATATTGCAGAACCAGTTTTTTAGCAAATAAGTTTGCTATAAATCCAATTATGGATGAAAAGACTGGACTTCAGTCATCCAGAACAACAGTGGTTTTAGGTGTTTGTAATAAAGTCATATTACTTTTTTCTACAGTTACATTATCTTTATAGATCAACTGATATTACTGCTAAATAAAACAGTAATTATTTTACTTTTTGTATCAATGTGTTTCTTTTTTACTAGCATTATTTTTTAAATTAGCTTTCGTCAACCCCTCCCCGTCTGGACTTATTTGTCTACATCGGAACAAAGTTCCAATGTAAACAAATAAGTAAAAATGTAAATAACGCAACCGTTCATGCGATTGCGTGATTTAAATGATGGGATCGGGTCGGGGGGAGTGCCTATGATGCTAGGCATGCCCTCCAGCCCGCGATGCCATTTAGGCAGCTTCTATGGATGGAGGATAGCCAAACCTAGGACGTTCCATGCCGTCCTAAGGGCGCTATAGCCCAGCGCAGTTAGGATGGCATGGAACATCCTAAAGGGATGGCGGGAATGGGTTATGGTTCCAAAAATAATTGTACATAAACATGAAAAACAGCTTACAATAGTGCGGTACTTACGATTTGTCTGAATTGATCAAGACCATTAAACATTCTTTGCTAATTTACTATTTTTCAAAAAGGTAAGAGAAAAGAAAGAAGAAAATATAGATAGATTAGTCATCAGCCATATTTACCATGTATTAAACCTCGTCACCTCTCAGCAAAACAGCGTTCTGCTGTGGGCAGCCTGAGCAGCTCAGTGTGGGGATGCTTCCAACAAATAAAGGAGCTTTCAGCATGAAGTATTTTATACTTGATAAATGAAAGTCCCCTTTATTTGTTCCAATTGTAAATCCTAGCATTTCACAAACACTAGGATTTACAATCACTTTAATAAGATACAGCCTAATTAAAGTTTAATTATAGAGATATTAGGTATTAAATCAGGGGAGGCTGCCCCCCATAAATCAAATTGTCAGTCAACAAATCATTCAGGCTAATAGATATTTGTTAGATCAGGTTTGGAGAGCAGCAGTTGTAATACCATTGGACCGTCAGAGTAAAGTTACTAGTAAACCTCCACCAGCAGACTGGTTCTACACTAACCACTGGGCTATTTAAGTTCCCTGATAGCTCCGGTTAACTGTTATACAAAATAAAAAAGTTACACAAAAACATCAAAAATAAATTTAAAAGTACAGTTAAATTCACTATATCACTGTCTGATAAACATTAAAAATATATATATATATATATATATATATATATATATATATATATTGTATTAAAAAGTTATAAGGGCTCAAAGATATGAGGTCTCAGGTGTTGCATTTGGAGCACGGTCTAAGCCCAGGACCATGTCAAGGTCTCTCCCCTTTTGTTACCCTAACAATGTAACTTTCAAACAAACAAACTGGGGACCACCCAGGGTGACACAGGTATTTGTAATTTCCCTGAGTACATACAAAACACAGAAATGGGCCGCACTCTCAGACTGGACAGGGTACACATTCTTAGTCATTGTAAACTCCACAGCCCTGAATACTTACAGACAGCTGTACAGTTCCCAACAATCCAGGGGGTTAACTGCTTGTGTAGCTTGGGAACTGTACAGCTTCCTGTAAGTATTCAGGGCTGTGGAGTTTACAGTGTGTACCCTGTCCAGTCTGAGGGCCGATATATATATCAAGCTCCGAAAGGAGCTTGATGCCCTGAAGGCTCGCCAGAATTTTTAAAAATATCTTCCTTAAGATTACTACGTTTTCATGTGTGCTTTCCCGAACATGTTAAGATCCAAATTGAGAACGCAGATGAAAAAAATTAATATTTTACATTCATATGTTCTTTACATAGAAAATAATGTAAAATAATGTACTTTCTCCTACATTGGTGTGTCCGGTCCAAGGCTTCATCCTTACTTGTGGGATATTCTCTTCCCCTACAGGAAATGGCAAAGAGAGCACACAGCAAGAGCTGTCCATATAGTCCCCCCTCTGGCTCCGCCCCCCAGTCATTCTCTTTGCCTGCTCTGAACAAGTAGCATCTCCACGGGGATGGTAAAGAGTATGTGGTGTTAGTTGTAGTTTTATTTCTTCTATCAAGAGTTTGTTATTTTAAAATAGTGCCGGTTTGTACTATTTACTCTACAACAGAAAGTGATGAAGAGTTCTGTTAAAAGAGGAGTATGATTTTAGCAACAGTAACTAAAATCCATTGCTGTTCCCACGCAGGACTGTTGAAACCAGAGAACTTCAGTTGGGGGAACAGTTTGCAGACTTTTCTGCTCCAGGTATGACTAGTCTCTTTTCTAACAAGACATAGTAATGCTAGAAGACTGTCATTTTCCCTTATGGGATCGGTAAGCCATTTTCTTAGACTCATAACAGAATGAAGGCTTATAAATGGGCTCTATACTGGTTGACACTATTGTGGGCTAAATCGTTTGATTTATATATTATTTATATGACTTTTGGAGTGTTTTGTGACTTTGAAATACATTTGGGAACGTTTTTATTACGCCTGGCAGTTGTTTAGACACCTAATCTAGTCAGGAAGGCCCCTTCACTCTGGTATGCAGAAGGAGGAGGCCTCATTTTAATTTTTTTTACTTTTGGAAGCAGTGCATGCAGCTTCATGTGAGAGGGTCCTGTGGCCATAAAAACGATTTCAAGAAGGCTTATTTCTGTGGTGAATAACCCCCAAGGAAGGTAAAAGCTGCAGCAAAGGCTGTGGCAGGGACTGTAGTGGGTTAAACTGGTAAATTGAACAATTAGCTCCGGTTTTTCTCATTTAAGGGGTTAGAGACTTGAAATTTGGTGTGCAATACTTTCAAAGCATTAAGACACTAGGGTGCAAATTTTGTAAAGATCGGATATTTCCTTCATAGTTTTTCAAACATTCAGAAATAAAGTGTGCTCTGTTTATTATTTAAAGAGACAGTAACGGTTTTGTTTAAAAACGGTTTTATTGCATTAATAGCCTGCCAAAGTCTGTCTAACATGTCTATACCTTCAGATAGCATATGTTCTATGTGTATGGAGGCCAAGGTGGTTCCCCCTTTAAATGTATGTTCAAATTGTGCCATGGCGTCCAAACAAAGTAAGGACAGTACTGTCACATTTAATAAGGTTGCCCAAGATGATTCTTCAAATGAAGGTAGTGGGGATAGTTCATCATCCTCTCCTTCTGTGTCAACACCAGTTTTGCCCGCGCAGGCGACACCTAGTACATCTAGCGCGCCAATGCTTGTTACTATGCAGCAATTAACTGCAGTAATGGATAATTCTATAGCAAATCTTTTATCCAAACTGCCAGCATTTCCCAGAAAGCGTGATTGCTCACTTTTAAATACAGAGGATGAGCAAGTGGGCGCTGACGATAATTTATCTGTTATACCCTCACACCAGTCTGAATTGGAAGTGAGGGAGGGTCAGTCTGAGGGAGAAATTTCTGATTCAGGAAAAGTTTCTCAGCAGGCAAAACCTGATATCGTGGCATTTAAATTTAAGTTAGAACATCTCCGCGCCCTGCTTAAGGAGGTGCTAACTACTCTTGATGATTGTGACTCTTTGGTGATTCCAGAGAAATTGTGCAAAATGGACAAATTCCTAGAGGTCCCTGTGCACGCTGATGCCTTTCCGATACCCAAGAGGGTGGCGGACATAGTGACCAAGGAGTGGGAGAAGCCAGGTATACCTTTTGTCCCACCTCCTATATTTAAGAAAATGTTCCCCATTGTCGACCCCAGAAGGGACGCATGGCAAACAGTCCCTAAGGTTGAGGGGGCAGTTTCTATGTTGGCCAAGCGCACAACTATTCCCATTGAGGACAGTTGTGCTTTCAAAGATCCTATGGATAAAACATTGGAAGGATTGCTTAAAAAGATATTTGTTCAGCAAGGTTTCCTTCTCCAACCAATTTCGTGCATTATTCCTGTCACCACAGCGGGCGTCTTTTTGGGTTCGAGGAACTAGAAAATTTGCTCCATAAGGAGACTCCATATGAGGAAGTCATGGACAGAATTCACGCACTAAAGTTGGCTAATTCCTTTATTTTAGATGCCGCTTTTCAATTGGCTAAATTAGCGGCGAAAAATTCAGGTTTTGCTATAGTGGCGCTCAGAGCGCTTTGGCTAAAATCTTGGTCGGCGGATGTGTCGTCCAAGACAAAACTGCTTAATATTCCTTTCAAGGGTAAGACCCCTTTTGGGCCAGAATTGAAGGAGATTATTTCAGACATCACTGGGGGAAAGGGCCATGCCCTCCCACAGGATAGGCCTTTCAAGGCTAAGAACAATTCTAATTTTCGTTCCTTTCGCAATTTCAGGAACGGACCGTCTCCTAACTCTGCAGCCTCTAGACAAGAGGGTAACGCTTCCCAGCCTAAACCAGCATGGAAACCAATGCAAGGCTGGAACAAGGGTAAACAGGCCAAGAAGCCTGCTGCTGCTACCAAGACAGCATGAAGGGGTAGCCCCCGATCCGGGACCGGATCTAGTAAGGGGCAGACTTTCTCTCTTTGCTCAGGCTTGGGCAAGAGATGTTCCGGATCCCTGGGCACTAGAAATAGTCTTCTAGAGTTCAAGGAACTTCCTCCAAGGGGAAGGTTCCACATGTCTCGCTTATCTTCAGACCAGATAAAGAGACAGGCATTCTTACATTGCGTAGGAGACCTATTAAAGATGGGAGTGATACACCCAGTTCCAACAGCGGAACAAGGTCTGGGGTTTTACTCAAACCTGTTCGTAGTTCCCAAAAAAGAGGGAACTTTCAGGCCAATTCTGGATTTAAAAATTCTAAACAAATTCCTCAGAGTTCCATCATTCAAAATGGAAACCATTCGAACGATTTTACCAACAATCCAGGAGGGTCAATACATGACTACCGTGGACTTAAAGGATGCGTACCTACATATTCCTATCCACAAAGATCATCATCAGTTCCTAAGGTTCGCCTTTCTGGACAAACATTACCAGTTCATGGCTCTTCCATTCGGTTTAGCTAGGGTCCCTACTAGCGGTTCTAAGACCGAGGGGCATTGCGGTGGCACCTTACTTAGACGACATCCTAATCCAAGTGTCGTCCCTTTCCAG
This sequence comes from Bombina bombina, assembly GCF_027579735.1. Lineage (NCBI taxonomy): Eukaryota > Metazoa > Chordata > Amphibia > Anura > Bombinatoridae > Bombina > Bombina bombina. The sequence continues at coordinate 112,898,418 of NC_069505.1, read as the reverse complement.
ATCAATGGCTCATACAGACATTGTATTAGCTTTTCTCAGGTCCCACGGGTGGAAGGTGAACGTAGAAAAGAGTTCCCTGTCCCCGTCTACAAGGGTTCCCTTTCTGGGAACAATAATAGATTCTGTAGAAATGAAGATTTTTCTGACAGAGGTCAGAAAATTTAAACTTCTAAACGCTTGTCAAGTTCTTCAATCTATTCCTCAGCCTTCCATAGCTCAGTGCATGGAGGTAATAGGACTAATGGTTGCAGCAATGGACGTGGTTCCTTTTGCTCGAATTCATCTAAGACCATTTCAACTGTGCATGCTCAAACAGTGGAATGGGGATTATGCAGACTTGTCTCCCCAGATTCAAGTAGACCAGGTAACCAGAGACTCACTCCGCTGGTGGTTGACTCAGGATCACCTGTCTCAGGGAATGAGTTTCCGCATTCCAGAGTGGGTCATCGTCACGACCGATGCCAGTCTCTTAGGCTGGGGCGCGGTCTGGGACTCCCTGAAAGCTCAGGGTCTATGGTCTCGGGAAGAGTCCCTTCTCCCGATAAACATTTTGGAACTGAGAGCGATATTCAATGCGCTCCTGGCCTGGCCTCACCTAGCGAAGGCCAGATTCATAAGATTTCAGTCGGACAACATGACGACTGTAGCGTACATCAATCATCAGGGGGGAACAAAGAGTTCCTTGGCAATGACAGAGGTATCCAAGATCATCAAATGGGCGGAGGATCACTCCTGCCACCTATCTGCAATCCACATCCCAGGGGTAGACAACTGGGAGGCGGATTATTTGAGTCGTCAGACTTTCCATCCGGGGGAGTGGGAACTCCACCCGGAGGTCTTTGCCCAGTTAACTCAACTATGGGGCACTCCAGATATGGATCTGATGGCGTCTCGTCAGAACTTCAAAGTTCCTCGATACGGGTCCAGATCCAGGGATCCCAGGGCGACACTGGTGGATGCATTAGTGGCGCCTTGGTCGTTCAATCTAGCTTATGTTTTTCCACCGTTCCCTCTCCTTCCCAGGCTGGTAGCCAGGATCAAACAGGAGAAGGCCTCGGTGATCCTAATAGCTCCTGCGTGGCCACGCAGGACTTGGTATGCAGACCTGGTGAATATGTCATTGGCTCCACCATGGAAGCTACCTTTGAGACAGGATCTTCTAGTACAAGGTCCATTCGAACATCCAAATCTAGTCTCTCTGCAACTGACTGCTTGGAAATTGAACGCTTGATTCTATCTAAGCGTGGGTTTTCAGATTCAGTTATAGATACTCTGGTTCAAGCCAGAAAGCCTGTGATTAGGAAGATTTACCATAAGATATGGCACAAATATATCCGTTGGTGCGAATCCAAGGGTTTTTCTTGGAGTAAAATAAAAATCCCTAGGATTCTTTCCTTTCTCCAAGAGGGTTTGGAGAAAGGTCTGTCAGCTAGTTCTCTAAGAGAACAGATATCTGCTCTGTCTGTCTTGTTGCACAAACGTCTGGCAGCCGTGCCAGATGTACAAGCCTTTGTACAGGCGTTAGTCAGAATCAAGCCTGTTTACAGACCTATGACTCCTCCATGGAGTCTAAACTTAGTTCTTTCAGTTCTTCAAGGGGTTCCGTTTGAACCTTTGCATTCCATAGATATTAAGTTACTATCTTGGAAAGTTCTGTTTTTAGTTGCTATTTCTTCTGCTAGAAGAGTTTCTGAATTATCTGCTTTGCAGTGTACTTCTCCCTATCTGGTATTTCATGCAGATAAGGTATTTTTTACGTACCAAACCTGGTTTTCTTCCAAAAGTAGTTTCCAACAGGAATATTAACCAGGAAATAGTTGTTCCTTCCCTAGGTCCGAATCCAGTTTCAAAGAAGGAACGTTTGTTACACAACCTAGATGTGGTCTGTGCTTTAAAATTCTATTTAGAAGCAACAAAGGATTTCAGACAAACATCATCTTTGTTTGTCATTTATTCTGGTAAGAGGAGAGGGCAGAAAGCTACTGCTACCTCTCTTTCCTTTTGGCTGAAAAGCATCATCCGATTGGCTTATGAGACTGCCGGACGGCAGCCTCCTGAACGAATTACAGCTCACTCTACTAGAGCTGTGGCTTCCACATGGGCCTTCAAGAACGAGGCTTCTGTTGATCAGATCTGTAAGGCAGCGACTTGGTCTTCTCTGCATACTTTTGCCAAATTTTATAAATTCGATACTTATGCTTCTTCTGAGACTGTTTTTGGGAGAAAGGTTTTGCAAGCTGTGGTGCCTTCCGTTTAGGTAACCTGACTTGCTCTCTCCCTTCATCCGTGTCCTTAAGCTTTGGTATTGGTTCCCACAAGTAAGGATGAAGCCGTGGACCGGACACACCAATGTAGGAGAAAACAGAATTTATGTTTACCTGATAAATTTCTTTCTCCTACGGTGTGTCCGGTCCACGGCCCGCCCTGGCTTTTAGTCAGGTTTGACATTTTTTTATTCCACACACTAGTCACCACGGCACCCTATAGTTTCTCCTTTTTCTCCTAACCATCGGTCGAATGACTGGGGGGCGGAGCCAGAGGGGGGACTATATGGACAGCTCTTGCTGTGTGCTCTCTTTGCCATTTCCTGTAGGGGAAGAGAATATCCCACAAGTAAGGATGAAGCCGTGGATCGGACACACCGTCGGAGAAAGAAATTTATCAGGTAAACATAAATTCTGTTTTTTATTATAACATATCAAAATAACAAGAGTATTGCATTGAGCAATGATACTTTTTTATTGGACTAACTATACATTTATAAGTTGACAAGCTTTCGGAAGAGTTCCTTCCTTTCTCAAGTCTGAAGCAATACTGACCAATTCAATGGAATTTACAGATTATATCTTAAAGGGACACTCAAGTCAAAATTAAACTTCATGATTCAGATACAGCATGCAATTTTAAACAACTTTCCAATTTACTTCCATTAACAAAATGTGCAGTCTTTTATATTTACACTTTTTGAGTCACCAACTCCTACTGGGCATGTGCAAGAATTCACAGCATATATGTATATGCATTTGTGATTGGCTGATGGCTGTCACATGATACAGGGGGAGTGGAAATAGACATAACTGCAATTTATTAAACAAAATTCTACTACTAATTTGAAGTTCAGACTAAGTGCTATTGCATTGTGTTCTTATCATGCATTTGTTGATTATGAAAAGTACAGTGTTGACTGGTCCTTTAAAACACAGGATAGCTAAAAAGACAGAAAGTGTTACAGAGGTCTGAGTGCAGGGAGAGGAGGCGGTGTCGTAAAAATCATGAGGGGGGCTTAGGTGACAGGCAGACAGTGTCCAGTGTAGGAGAACAGACAGGGGAAATATATAGCTATACATAGAGCATATACTGACATAAAGTTATATATCAACATGGAATCAATATCTATAAAGATGTGAAATTATATATACAGGGGGAATACAAAAGTTAAAAAAAAAATGGCATAAGTGTGGACATAGGCTTACCTGTGTGTACCTATGTATAAAGAGTGTGGAATATACAATGTAATTGACTAAATGAAAGTACATTACAAAAATTTTTAAAAATGTTTTAAGAACCCAGAGTCCACATTTAGTCCAGAATTTAACAAGTTGAAGTGCATTATCATTTTTATTTCAAAGGTTTTTCTTTCCATGGTGTTTTTGAAGTTGCCTCTGAGAATTTTGATTTTGAATGGAGTGGTCATGTTGGGTGAAATGGTGACCAACAGGGGTACAGTATTTCCATCTAAAGGGGAGAAGAGTCCACGGCTTCATTCATTACTTGTGGGAATTAAGAACCTGGCCACCAGGAGGAGGCAAAGACACCCCAGCCAAAGGCTTAAATACCTCCCATCATCCCCCAGTCATTCTTTGTCTTTTGTCACAGGAGGTTGGCAGAGAAGTGTCAGAAGATTTGGAGTAGTCTCTTATGGAGGGTAGTATTCTTCGGAATGGGACTGGAGTTTTAAGTAGTCCTGTTAGCTTCTCAGTGAGAGCCTGGGTGAATGTTAGAGTCCAGAGATGCAGGGAGAGTCTTTCTGCGAAACCATCCCGACTCATATTAACAGCTCCATAAGCAATCAGCGTTGACGAGTTTTGCTGCCTGCTCTCTCCACTCAAGTCCATGTCAGGAGCGATGCTACTACCCTGTCACACTTGAAGGGCCGTGTTTCTGTTCCACAGCTTAGATTCTGGTAAGATCGTTTCATTTTTATTATACTATAATGATAACGGAAGAAGACAGGGTCACAGTGTGATACCTTTTATCTTTATAGAATCAAGGGTTAATATTCCTGGTATGGGTATTATTGAACAGGGGGGGTTATACATAATATTGTTTAGTGTGTCATTTCTGCGTTATGTGCGAGATGAGGCTCTGGCAAGGGGTGGAACTTTCAGGTTATTTTCGTGGAGTATTTGCGTGGCTGATTTGGCGTGGTTTTCTCCCTAGTGCAGCGGCGGTCCTGCGTGGCATCCCGTGTGACCGGGTGTGGCCTATACAACTTCCTATGCTTGATCGGCGATGCAGGAGACGAATCGGTTTCTGTAGTCTGGGTCATAGGAGGTGGTGAGTGCCCCGGCCATTGGTAATATAAAGGTGCCAATTTATTAATTTTCTCTAGTCCGTAATAAAGCGCTAGCTATGGAGGACTCTGACGTGTTAGAGGGTACTCCCTCTTTAACAAAGTCTAATACCTGTGTTTATTGTGAGAAGGCTCTGGTAGATCCGCATGCTCAACTATGTTCCACTTGCAGAGAATTCCACTAGTGTGGCGCTTACCGTTCCTGCGAGGGTCCAGGGTCCTTTCACTGAGCAGCGTCACTTCAGCGTGTCTGAGAGATAACAGTTTATCACGTCCGTTCCGCTCCTCCGTGCAGACTGTGTGAGAGATCCGGAAGTAGGGAGCCCAGCCGACACGCCTCTGTCCAGGCGTGATGAGAATACAAAGTGCAACGTAAGAGAACGGCTACAGGGCTACAAACCTACTTAATCCAGTGAAAAAGGGGACAGCCAAAACAAAGTTTGTAAAAGTAAAAAGGCTTTATTGTGTAACACTAAAAACAAGTAGAGCCGTAGCTCAAAACAGCATACACTGACAAAAGGGGTAACAGTGCAGCACAGCAGACATGTTTCGTGTGTCCTCAGCACACTTGTTCACTGCTATCTGATTGCTGCCGCTGTTACTCCTATTTAAAGGAACAACACACATTAATTAAAAACAAAAATTAACCCCTTATTGTCCTATTGAATAGAGTATGTTAAGCTACAAAATTGACAGAATGGCATAGGGTACAGAGAGGGAGTTCAAGCAGCTAGATTAAAGGCACATTAGTATATTATATAACAAAAATTAACTAGAAATTCAAACTGGCTCAATTAAGAGCAACAAAAAAGAATAAGAATGTATATACATTTGTATGTGTTCTTAAATTATGCTGCTGATGACTCACATTAGGGGTATCATAGATAGATTTGAGGAAGGGGATACAGACACAGACAAAATGCTAGATGTAAAAGTGCAACAAAACAAAAAATACCCATAATCCCTAGTTACTGAGCCCTAGATTAGGTATGTTATAATTTGGAGAACAGTTATAATACACTATTATTGGCTATATGCACTGTTGGTTTTTAGAAAAAATGTAATTATACCGGATATCACTTTAATGTAACAAAAAAGGGAATGTAATGTTAGATAAACAGATTGACATCGCTTTCTTTATTAATGCCATATGGATATCTGGTGTTAAGTAGAAAAATCCATTGTGCTTCCTTATAGTCCAGCCTTTGGATTCTATCACCACCTCTTTTATGTGGTGGTACATGGTCAATTGCCTGTATGGACAAAAGGGCAGCATTGCCCGAGTGTTCGGATTTGAAGTGTCTGGCTACGGGAGTGAAGATATCTGGGTCTTCTATATCCCTGACATGTTCCTGGGCTCTGTCCCTAACAAGTCGTTTGGTTTTCCCGACATATTGTATATTGCACCCCCTGCAGGTCAGCAGGTAAATCACATGATTGGATTTACAGTTAAGATTGAATCTGATATTATATGTGCGACTTGTTGAAGTTGAGGTAAAATTTGCCCCTTCCACTACGTATCTACAGGTTTTGCACCTTTGTGTCCTACATTTGAAAAAGCCAAACCTTTGTGGGAGCCAAGTACGTGTATTGGCACTTGCAAGATCGGAGGGTGCTATAATATTTCCAATAGTCTTACTTTTTCTTGCTACATATCTGCAACCCTCCGTAACTATCTGTGTCAAATTTGTATCGGTGGCCAGAATAGGTAATGATTGTTTTATAATATCACAAATTACCCCTTTTGTCAGTGTATGCTGTTTTGAGCTACGGCTCTACTTGTTTTTAGTGTTACACAATAAAGCCTTTTTACTTTTACAAACTTTGTTTTGGCTGTCCCCTTTTTCACTGGATTAAGTAGGTTTGTAGCCCTGTAGCCGTTCTCTTACGTTGCACTTTATGTTCCACTTGCCTTGATAGAGTTGCGACATCTAGAAAAAAGAGGATGTCTAGTACTACTGAGCCGTCAACCTCTGAGTGTTCTCCGTCCCATGAGGTGCGTTCCCTGCATTCATCTCCAATTGCACATGCAGCGCACCAGGGCCCAACCGTTACTCCTTTGGGAGAGCTTCGCTGGCCGTCAGATTTTGCGGATCAACTGCAAACGGCGGTGTCAAAGGTGATTAATGCTTTACTATGTTCTGCTAAGTGCAGAGTGCAAGCATAGGGTGCTTCATGGCGGCCCGGCCCAGGAGTTGTCTACACCTATGGATATATCCGCTGATGAGGACTCCGACTCTTTGGAGGACGTCCCTTCTGGGTCGGAATCCGTGTCATCTAGGCCTCCGGCTGCGGAGGAGCCTGACTTTCAGTTTAGGATGGAAAATTTGTGCTTTTTGCTGAGACAAGTGCTTGCTACACTGGGGGTTCCGGAACTAAAACTACCGGAGGAACCCTTGATTCCTAAGCTTGATAAAGTATATGAGGACAGGGTAGTGCCTCAAACCTTCCCGGTTCCTGTAAAGATGGCTAATATTATTAAGAATGAATGGGAGAAATTAGGTTAATCCTTTTCCCCCTTCTTCTTTTAAGAAACTGTTCCCCGTTCCGGTCTCTCAGCTCGAGCTATGGGGAACTGTCCCTAAGGTGGATGGTGCCATCTCTACGCTCGCAAATCGGATGACAATTTCCCTTGAGGATAGGTCGTTGTTTAAAGAGCCCATGGATAAAAAGTTGGAAAACATGATAAGGAAAATGTTTGAGCACACAGGGTTTGTTTTTCAACCGGCAGCGGCGGTAGCCAGCGGTTGCCGGAGCTGCAACATATTTGTGTAAATCTCTGTGTGAAATGGTCGAGAAGGAGACTCCCATCAATGAGATACAGGAGAGAATTAAGGCTTTTAGAATCACTAATTCTTTTATTATTCGCCGCAGGGCTCTGTGGCTAAAGTCGTGGTCTGCGGACATGATCTCTAAGTCGAGGCAGGTTTGGACTCAATTATATCCACGGTCACGGGAGGCAAGGGCGCTTTCCTACCACAGGATAAGAAGGCTAAGTCTAAAGGATCTACTTTTCATCCTTTTCGTGTGGACAAGGCCCAACACCAGCAGCCCGCCGTGAAAGCGGATCAGTCCAAGGGAACTTGGAAGCCTGCTCAGTCTTGGAACAAGTTCAAGCAGAACAAGAAGCCCACCAAGACTAAATCAGCATGAAGGGGCAGCCCCGACCGGTCATCGGACCAAGTAGGGGGCAGATTATTTCTTTTCTCAGAAGCCTGGTTGCAGGACGTTCAGGACCCGTGGGTTCTGGAGGTAGTCACCCAGGGTTACAGGATAGGGTTCAGATCTCATCCGCCCAGGGGCAGATCCCTTCTGTCAAACCTGTCTTCCAGGCCAGAAAAGAGAGATGCCTTTCTAGAATGTGTGAAGGATCTCTTTTCTCTCTGAGTAATCGTACCAGTACCCCCAGCAGAAAGGGGTCTAGGGTACTATTCAAACCTTTTCGTGGTCCCAAAGAAGGAGGGCATATTCCGCCCGATTCTGGACCTAAAATGTTTAAACAAATTTCTGGCTGTCCCATCGTTCAACATACAGACAATCAAATCTATTCTGCCCCTAGTTCAAGAGGGACAGTTCATGACGACAATAGACTTGAAGGATGCTTACCGTCATGTTCCAATCCACAGGGATCATGTCAGGTTCCTAAGATTTGTGTTTCTGGACCAACACTTCCAGTTTGTGGCCCTTCTCTTTGGTCTGGCGACAGCCCCAAGAGTCTTCACGGAGGTTCTGGGGGTGCTACTTGCAGTGGGCAGATCCAGAGGCATTGCTGTGGCGCCCCATCTGGACAACATCTTAGTCCAGGCTCCGTCATTCAGTCTTGCAGAGGATCATTCAAGGGCTCTTCTTCTCTTGCTCCAATCTTGCGGTTGGAAGATAAATTCAGGAAAGAGTTCCCTGGTTCCCAGCAATAGGGTGGAGTTCCTGGGCACGATAATAGACTCTATATCCATGAAGATAATTCTCACAAATCAAAGACGCAGGAAGATTGCGTCTACCTGTCTTACCCTGCAGTCCTCCTCCAGGCCCGTAGTGGCCCAGACTATGGAGGTGATCGGGCTCATGGTGTCCAGCATTGATGTCATTCCATTCGACAGGTTCCATTTCAGACCTCTTCAGTTGTGCATGTTGAGACAGTGGAATCGCGATCATACAGATCTATCACAGCAGATTTCTCTGGATGTTCGGACAAGGAATTCCCTCTTCTGGTGGATCCGTCTGGAACAACTGCTACAAAGGACATCCTTCCTGAGACCGTCCTGGGAGATTGTAACCACGGACGCAAGTCTGGCAGGGTGGGGAGCTGTTTGGGGTGCCAGAATGGCACAAGGAAAATGGACCAGGGAGGAGTCTCTTCTCCCGATCAATATTCTGGAACTTCGAGGAATCTACAATGCTCTGAAGGCGTGGCCTCTTCTCGGGTCGTTCAGCTTCATCAGATTCCAGACCGACAACATTACCTCAGTGGCTTACATCAACCATCAGGGGGGGACGAGAATCTCCCTAGCAATGAGGGAGGTGTCTCGGATTTTAGAATGGGCAGACTCCCACAGCTGCTCGCTCTCAACGATCCACATTCCGGGTGTGGAAAACTGGGAAGTAGAGTTTCTCAGCAGACAATCTTTCCATCCGGGGGAATGGTCTCTCCACCCGAGGTGTTTGCGGAGATTTGTCACAAATGGGGAATGCTGGAGATAGATCTCATGGCATTCAGACTCAATTGCAAGCTACCCAGATACGGGTCGAGGTCAAGGGATCCCCAGGCAGAGCTGACAGATGCCTTAGCGGTGCCTTGGGTTTCAACCTAGTTTACATTTTTCCACTGTTGCCACTTCTACCTTGTGTAGCGGCCCGTATCAAGCAGGAGCAATCTTCGGCTATTCTGATTGCTCCGTCGTGGCCGCGGAGGACGTGGTTTACGGATCTGGTGGGGATGTCATCTTCTCCGCCATGGAAGTTACCCTGTTGCAGGGATCTGTTGGAACAGGGTCCCTTTCAACATCAAAATCTAGATTCTCTGAGGCTGACTGCGTGGAGATTGAACGCTTAGTCTTGGCCAAGAGAGGAATTTCTGACAGAGTGATTGATACTCTCGTTCAGGCCAGGAAGCCGGTCACTCATCGCATCTATCAAGGTTAAGGTTGACAGGATTTTGTCCTTTCTTCAGGATAGGCTAGAGAAGAGGCTTGCTGCCAGTTCCTTAAAGGGACAGATTTTGGCGTTATCAGTCTTGTTGAACAAGAGGCTCGCTGAGCTTCCTGATATTCAGTCTTTTGTTCAGGCCCTGTCTAGAATCAGGACTGTCTTTAGAAATTCCGCTCCTCCCTGGAGCTTAAATTTTCCGTTTGAACCTTTGCATTTTATTGACATTAAGATCCTTTCTTGGAAGGTTTGCTTCCTGTTGGCTATTGCATCGGCGTGCAGAGTCTCTAAGTTGGCGGCCTTGCAATGTGAGCCTCTTAATTTGGTCTTTCACGCTGATAAGGCTGTTCTTCGCAATGGTTTGGGATTTCTTCCCAAGGTTGTGTCTAACCGTAACATCAATCAGGAAATAGTTGTTCCGTCTTTGTGTCCTAACCCTTCTTTTCCTAAGGAGAGGTTACTTCATAATCTGGATGTGGTTCGAGCCTTGAAGTTTTATCTTTAGGCTACAAGGGATTTCAGACAGTCTACATCTCTTTTTGTGGTGTATTCAGGGAACGCAAGGGATAGAGAGCCTCTTCAACTTCATTGTCTTTTTGGTTGAAGAGCATGATTCGCTTAGCCTATGAGACAGCGGGACATGAGCCTCCTTAGAGGATCATGGCTCATTCAACTAGAGCGGTGGCTTCGTCTTGGGCCTTCAAGAATGAGGCCTCTTTGGAGCAGATTTGTAAGGCGGCTACCTGGTCCTCCTTACACACTTTTACAAAGTTTTACAAATTTGATGTTTTTGCTTCTGCGGAAGCAGTTTTTGGGAGAGAAGTTTTGCAGACTGTGGTGCCCTCAGATTAGGGTCTGTATTTTTTTGCCCCCCCCCCCCCCCCGTTTCCATTCAGTGTCCTCTAGAGTTTGGGTATTTGTTTCCCACAAGTAATTAATTAAGCCGTGGACTCTCCTCCCCTTTAGATGGAAAACGTAAATTATGCTTACCTGATAATTTAATTTCCATCGTGGGGAGGAGAGTCCACGGCTTCCGCCCGTTGCTCCGGTGGGCGGAACTAAATTTAGTTTTGTTCTTCTGGCACCATTTATACCCTGATATTTCTCCTACTGTTCCTTGTTCCCTTGGCAGAATGACTGGGTGATGAGGGGAGTGGGGGAGGTATTTAAGCCTTTGGTGTCTTTGCCTCCTCCTGGTGGCCAGGTTCTTAATTCCCACAAGTAATGAATGAAGCTGTGGACTCTCCTCCCCACGATGGAAATGAAATTGTTAGGTAAGCATAATTTATGTTTTTGTTTCACAGTGATTTTTGATTGAGTGCCTGTGTATGTTTAACCCGAAGGTGCAGTTTTTGGCTTGTTTCTCCAATATAGCATCCCACTTCACATGCAATGCAATGTATCATGTGCCTGTGTATGTTTAACCCGAAGGTGCAGTTTTTGGCTTGTTTCTCCAATATAGCATCCCACTTCACATGCAGTGCAATGTATCATGTATACCACATTTGCAGATATACATGAATATGTCCCTTTAATGTTACAGGATTTATTATTTTGATTTGCTGTGCTGCTTTCACAAATGTGTCGACACACCGATATGCCAGGATTGGGGGGTTTTGGAAAGATTTTTTTGAGTGTGGAATCCTCTAAGAGTAGTGGCTGTAAGTTTTTGATGAGTTTTCATATCCCTTCCACAGCAGGGTTGTATTTGACTACTAGTGGGATACGTGATATGTTTTTCTTCTCCCTGTATTGTGGTAAGTGTTCACATGGAGTATTGAGGGCAGAGTTAATTTTTTTATTTATAATCCTTGTTTTGTAACCTTTTCTCTGAATGATTGGGACAATGTGATGAGGTGTTTGTCACGGTCCTTGGTATCTGATCAAATTCTGTGGTATTTTGTAGCCTGACTGTAGATTATGGATGTGATTGGGGTGGGAGCTGGAGCTGTGGAGGTAGCTGTATCTATCTGTTGGTTTCCTGTATACAGATGAGTGCAGTTTGCCATTTCTGATGGATATTGTTGTTTCCAGGAAGCTGACACAGTCTCTAGAAAAGTTCATTTTAAGCTTGATTGATGCATGAAATAGATTAAATGATTTATGAAAATGTTCTAGGTTTTTTCTCCTTCTGTCCATATGATGAAAATATCATCTATGTAGCGAAAGTATTTAAAGGGTTTTTGAGGGTGAGTGGCTAGGAATCGCTGTTATAAGTCAGCCATGAAGAGGTTTTCGTACTGTGGTGCCATTTTGGTGCCCATGGCTGTTCCCATGGTTTATAAGTAGATGGAGTGGTTGAAGATGAAATAATTGTGGGTAAGTATAAATTCTGTAAGCTTACTGACTAGAAGCACTATATGTCTCGTTAGGGCTGTCGGAGGAAAGAAAGTTTAAGCAGGCATCAATAACATCTTTATGTGGAATATTGCTGTACAGGGATTCCACATCCATTGTCCAGAAAAACCTTTGAAATGAAAATGATAATGCCTGGACTAAATGCAGACTCTGGGTTCTTAACACATTATCAAAAATTTTTGTAATGTACTTTCATTTAGTCAATAACATTGTATATTCCACACTCTTTATACATAGGTACACAGGTAAGTATATGTCCACACTTTTGTCTTTTTTAAACTTTTGTATTCCCCCTGTATATATAATTTCATATCTTTATAGATATTGATTCCATGTTGATATATAACTTGATGTCAGTATATTGTCAGGGTATCTGTGAAGTAACCCTAAATAAACTACAGATGTATCATGGAATCTAATATTTCATTTTGTTTTCATTTTATAATCTAATTTTACATTAATTGTGTGGGCTGTAGCCATGGCAGACCAACCCCCACTTCTTCTTGGTTACATAGGATGCATCGCAGGCCTTTGTTCCAAATTCATCAAAAGAATTGTTTTCATAGTTATCTTAGAAAGAACAAAAGGTTTAGACCTTTGTATAAGATAAGGCCAGTGGGCCACTTCAAGGGAAATATTAGCAGCTTGGAGACAAGAGTCTGTGAATAAGTCAGATAAGCAAACACTAAGGCCTAGGAATATAGTAATTAACACATACCTGTTAATTACCCCTGGACCTTGGATACACATCTGTGCTGGCTAACAGAAACACATGTTGAATTGTAGCTGTTAAATTAATTTTAAAATACAACTGGTATAATTTTCAGTACTGTATAAAAATGTACAATTCCATGGATCTGAGAAATGCATTTCAGGTTTGTAATAAATTTAATGGATAACATATTCTTATATTTTTTAGGCATCTAATAAGTACATATGTGGTTTGTGTTTTAAATAGTGTCATGTGTTTTATACACTCAGCAAGAAATATGCAGATATGAAATATTTATATGGGATAGTAATAAATATGAAAGCACATATGATTGCTGATCTCAAGGTATGTATGGGATGTTAAGATGATGGCTGAGATATTAATTGGATCCATGCTAAAAGTATTAAAAATCCTTTTAAAAACCCATATATTTTAAATGTATAAGAATTACTTTGTATTATGAGAAATATATCATATCTGGCCTTGAAATGCTCAGGATGAGTGGTGTGACGTGGTCCACTACACATAGAACATGTGACTTACTAATACAAGAAAATATAATACATTGTAAACATACATATGAATCTATATTAAACTGTAGCAGCATTGATGGTAAAACTGCATTTCTTGTTATCTGCCAGCTATAGTTAAAAAATGGTATTACAACCAAAAGGCATTTGGCTACTCATGGAGGCGTTTCCCAAAATAACCTATGAGATGTTCAGATTCGAGGGTGAATCAGAGACAAGCACCAGTAAGGGCCTATCAAAATCTTGTGGGAATGATTAAAATAAAGGGTGTCACACACTCTAAGGGAGAAGGATACAGACAGACTCAAAGAATCATTAACTTTTGGAGAGAAACATACATATGCTTTGGTGCCAAGTATATTCTCTACCATTTTTGAGGACACTTTCTTAAACAAAGAAAGATTTACAATTCTTGAGATTTATACCTTTGCATATTGTGAGTAAACCCTCCATAGATGACCAACAAGAAATTCTGGAAGCTGAATAATCATTTGGTTATGTGGTGATGCATGAATATTCTATATTGTTAATATTTTAAACAAAGGTATTCTAAGACTATAGTCAGATTGCAGCTATACAGATATATTTTAGGATTTATCTTATTGTAGATAAATACGTATTTATTTCAGCTCAAATAAATTGGCTGTTTGCGTTAATAATATATATAACTTCTGGTGTTTTAATTAGTTATATAGAATCATTTGTGGGCTAAGTAGCTTAATTATATTTGTCTGGAAGTTAACAATCCATACCTTGGTATCTCATTGTGGTATTTTAATGCAACTCTGATTTGGGAGATTATTGTGAATAAGGTAATTTGTAAAGGTATATTTGTATGATCTTTGTATAGAATATTGTAACAGTTTAAGAGTGTACAGTTTGATTCATAATCTGGTTTTCTATAAATATACTTCAATGTGTTTATAACTTTAACTAATATAAGGAATTTATCAATTTATATTAATTTTAATTATTTTGTAACAGAGCCACAACTAGAAACACGCTGTGCTAACTGACAAATACTCTTATAGGCTTAAAATGTATTTACTGTCTTAAAAAACAATCTTAAATACAATGCAAAGTGTTAAAAACACAAATTATATCTGAACTGCTATCTTAATACAAAGATTTAAAAATATAACCGCCTTGAGTATGTTTTCCACATAAAGCTTATTATATAAGGATATATGTTTTATAACCTCTATCTTAAAAAATATAAGGACAATTACTGTGGATTTATCCCATCTTTATACTGACCACAAATCACCTTCGTGACTCTGGGAGTATGGTAGATCTATTTAAGAAACCCTTTGCTTCTGGTGGGTAGGAAAATTCTCCTATTGTATTCTGTCCGTGGTGCAGCTTCCCAATTCACTGAACACTAAGGAGTGTTTAGACTACAAGACACTGAAAACAGAAGAGCAGAAAGAGCGCAACCAAGACTCAAGGTAAAAGGTATAAAGTCTTCACTATGAGCATATAATAAGTTGAAAGTGTAAGTAAAAACGCCTTTAGACAGAACACAATCAGTTGGTTCCGGTATCTGGGTAGCTGTTCTTGCTTCCAACACTGTAAACCTTTGTCTCTGTGTGTAAAGTCCATCAGCGGAGATATTAAGGTGAGTCTCTATTTTCCTAAAGTGGCAGTAATGTCTGTAGACTGTCCTTGTCTACGCGTTTCATCCGACCTCTGCAGACTTTGTCAAGACACTGGATGCTGATTTCCTCTGCTCGCGGGTTTCCTCTCTTAAGTACAGTTTGGCCCCTCCTTTTGGTCATGACCTGCACCAATCTACTTCCAGGATCCTCACACGCCCACTAGCCATGTGTATCAGGTGTGCATGTTGTTTACATATGATTCAAATGGATAGAAAAAGTTCAATCTTTACTAACAAGCCATTAGCTGCTTTAAAATGATTTTAAAACTAAAATACCAACTTTAATATTAAAACCTATATAGAACAATATTCATTTTAAAAGAAATATACATTCAAAAAACAAATTCATAAACAAAGACATTATAATTAAATCTAAATTCATTAATACTATATATCAATATAAATGTAAATATGAATATAATTGCATTTTAAAATCGCTTTTAAGGTCACCTATCTAACAATTAATATACATTTCAAATCTATACTCTAGTCTAACATTATTAATATCAGTAAGCCAGATAGCTAATTTTATCGTATTCTATGAAGCTTCCACACTATCTGCCTATGTCTCAATCCTATTTTATCCATCACACCATAAATGCTTGAAGGTCTAGATCTATATTCAGTCCTTTCGGGGCAAGACTATCCAATTCTTGTATTCACCTTGTTTCTTTTTGTCTTAGGGTGATTAACCTTTGATGTGGGTTTATTCCTGATGGTACTACTTCAAGTATGCTGATGCGTAAACTGCTAGGGTCCTGTTTATGATGAATTTTAAAATGTTGGGACACACTGCATTTTTAACCCTATTTCTATATTATTGATGTGCTCGTAACATCTTCTTTTTATTTTCCTTTTAGTCCTACCTATGTAAATACTTTTACAGCCACAGGTAAGGCCATAGACTACATATGTGGATTGGCAGGTACCTTTAGAAGTTATAGGTACAGTTTTTGTGTGATTCCAGTTCATAATAGAATCAAGATTCCACAAAAGAGGACACATACAGCAATTCCTATGACCTCATTTGTATGTCCCTGATTTCCCCGTGACCCATTGATCTAAGGTGCCAGACCTATTTTTCTTCCCTATTGGGATGTAAGTATTTACATAGGTAGGACTAAAAGGAAAATAAAAAGAAGATGTTACGAGCACATCAATAATATAGAAATAAGTCTAAAGACTGCTTCTGCATAACCCTGTCCACCTGCTCTGATGAGGCAGACAGAGATCGCCACAATTCAACCCGATCAAGTACGATCGGGTTGATTGACACCCCCCTGCTAGCGTCCGATTGGCCGCGAGTCTGCAGGGGGCGGCGTTGCACCAGCAGACTCGTTTGAATCATATGTAAACAACACGCACGCCTGATACACATGGCTAGTGGGCGTGTGAGGATCCTGGAAGTAGATTGGTGCAGGTCATGGCCAAAAGGAGGGGCCAAACTGTACTTAAGAGAGGAAACCCGCGAGCAGAGGAAATCAGCATCCAGTGTCTTGACAAAGTCCGCAGAAGTCGGAAAAAACGCGTAGACAAGGACAGTCTACAGACATTACTGCCACTTCAGGAAAAAAGAGACTCACCTTAATATTTCTGCTGACGGACACACAGAGACAAAGGTTTACAGTGTTGGAAGCGAGTACAGCTACCCAGATACCAACTGATTGTGTGCTGTCTAAAGGCGTTTTTACTTACACTTTCTTGTAAGTACAACTTATTATATGCTCATAGTAAAGACTTTATACCTTTTACCTTGAGTTGTGGTTGCGCTTTCTGTTCTTCTGTTTTCAGTTAATTATTTTTTATATGCATCTTATTGGGAATTTGTTTTAAAGAATATTTATTAAATAAATTGTATTATAACCCAACCATATACTGACAATATGCTCTATGTAAAGCTATATATTTCCCCTGTCTGTTCTTCTACAGTGGACACTGTCTGCCTGTTACCTAAGCCCCCCTCATGATTTTTATGACACCTCCTCCTCTCCCTGCACTCAGACCTCTGTAACATTTTCTGTTTTTTTTAGCTATTCTGTGTTTTAAGATATAATCTTTAAATTCCATTGAATTGGTCAGTATTGCTTCAGACTTGAGAAAGGAAGGAACTCTTCCAAAAGATTGTCTACTTGTATAGTTAGTCCAATAAAAAAAAGTATCATTGCTCAATGCAATACTCTTGTTATTTTGAAATCTAAATCTCTGGACTAACACGGCTACTCCAATCAATGTGTTATAAAATATATATACATATCTATATATAAATATTTATATATATATATATATATATATATCTGATACTGTTCATGTAAAATAGATATCTATACCTCTATATCTATAGGAATTGATGTATAGGTATATACAGATATATATATATATATATATATATATTTGTAGTTCTGGGTTAGAAGCACTCACTGTATTGGTGAATTGCCTGGGTGCTCTCTATGGTAGATAAGTAGAAACTTCAAAGGAAGAAGAGGCACTCACAGGGCTTAATGAACATTATTTTTATTAGTAATTCATCAACAAAAGTTCAGTCAACGTTTCGGTCCTCACGGGGACCTTTGTCAAGACTGTTTCGTAGTCAATATATGTGCAGTATTTTCAGCTGTGAGACGTTGACTGAAACCTTTGTTGATGAATTACTAATAAAAATAATGTTCATTAAGCCCTGTGAGTGCCTCTTCTTCCTTTGAAGTTTATATATATATATCCTATAATATAAAAGGCCAAGTGTGTTTGTCCGAAGCTGTCATGCGCAGTATAGACTGCGCGAGGACAAACACACCTGGCCTTACACAAACTAACCCTGGCATCTGCCGAGTGCTGACCGGTGTGAGGGGGTGGGACATGGGCGGGACGTGATGCGGTCGGGACTGAGCGGGGCGGAAAAGTGAGAGAGCTCAAAAGAGGGAGGATAGAAGGAGAGCAAAAGACAAAGAGGCGGGATAGAGGGAGCAAAAGAGGGGGGATAGAGAAAGCAAAAGAGAGGGAGAGATAAAGCAAAAGAGAGGGAGAGAGACAGCAAAAGAGAGGGGAAGGGAGAGTAAAAGGGGAGAGAGAGAGCAAAAAAGGGGAGAGAAACAGCAAAAAAGAGGGGGAGAAAGAGCAAAAGAGAGGGGAGAGAGAGCAAAAGAGTGGGTGGAGAGCGCAAAAGAAGGGAGAGAGAGACACACAGAGAGAGAGAGCAAAAGAGAGGGGAGAGAGAGAGAGCAAAAGAGAGGGGAGAGAGAGAGCAAAAGAGAGGGGGAGAGAGCAAAAGTGAGGGGGAGAGAGATAGCAAAAGTGAGTGGGAGAGAGAGACAGCAAAAGAAAGGGGAGAGAGAGCAAAAGAGAGGGGAGAGAGCAAAAGAGAGGATGAGAGAGAGCAAAAGTGAGGGGGGAGAGAGAGCAAAAGAGAGGGGGAAGAGAGAGAGCAAAAGAGGGGGGATAGAGAGAGCAAAATAGAGGGAGAGAGACAGCAAAAGAGAGGGGGAGGGAGAGCAAAAGAAAGGGGAGACAGAGCAAAAGAGAGATAGAGCAAAAGAGAGGGGGGAGAGAGAGAGCAAAAGAGAGGGGAGAGAGAGAGCAAAAGAGAGGGGAGAGAGAGAGCAAAAGAGAGGGGGAGAGAGGGAGCAAAAGAGAGGGGGAGAGAGCAAAAGTGAGGGGGAGAGAGATAGCAAAAGTGAGTGGCAGAGAGAGACAGCAAAAGAAAGGGGAGAGAGAGCAAAAGAGAGGGGAGAGAGAGCAAAAGAGAGGACGAGAGAGAGCAAAAGTGAGGGAGGAGAGAGAGCAAAAGAGAGGGGGGAGAGAGAGAGCAAAAGAGGGGGGATAGAGAGAGCAAAATAGAGGGAGAGAGACAGCAAAAGAGAGGGGGAGGGAGAGCAAAAGAAAGGGGAGACAGAGCAAAAGAGAGATAGAGAGAGCAAAAGAGAGGTGGGAGAGAGAGCAAAAGAGAGGGGGACAGGGCAAAAGAGGGGAAAGAGAGACAGAGAAAGTGCAAAAGAGAGGGGGAGAGAGCGCAAAAGAGAGGGGGGAGAGAGAGAGAGCAAAAGAGAGGGGGAGAGAGAGAGAGAGAGCAAAAGAGAGGGGGAGAGAGAGCGCAAAAGAGAGGGGGAAAGAGAGAGAGCAAAAGAGAGGGGAGAGAGAGAGCATAAGAGAGGGGGAGAGAGAGCAAAAGAGAGGGGGAGAGACAGCTAAAGAGAGGGGGGAGAGACAGAGCACAAGAGGGGGGCTAGAGAGAGCAAAAGAGGGGGGATAGAGAGAGCAAAATAGAGGGAGAGAGACAGCAAAAGAGAGGGGGAGGGAGAGCAAAAGAAAGGGGAGACAGAGCAAAAGAGAGATAGAGAGAGCAAAAGAGAGGGGGGAGAGAGAGCAAAAGAGAGGGGGACAGGGCAAAAGAGGGGAAAGAGAGACAGAGAAAGTGCAAAAGAGAGGGGGAGAGAGCGCAAAAGAGAGGGGGGAGAGAGAGAGAGCAAAAGAGAGGGGGAGAGAGAGAGAGAGAGCAAAAGAGAGGGGGAGAGAGAGCGCAAAAGAGAGGGGGAAAGAGAGAGAGCAAAAGAGAGGGGAGAGAGAGAGCATAAGAGAGGGGGAGAGAGAGCAAAAGAGAGGGGGAGAGACAGCTAAAGAGAGGGGGGAGAGACAGAGCACAAGAGGGGGGCTAGAGAGAGCAAAAGAGGGGGGATAGAGAGGAAAAGAGAGGGAGAGAGACAGCAAAAGAGATGGGAAGAAAGACAGCAAAAGAGAGTTGGGAGAGCGCAAAAGAGGGGAAGAGAGAGAGCAAAAGAGAGAGCGCCAAAGAGAGGGAGGAAAAGAGAGGGGGAGAGAGAGAACAAAAGAGAGGGGAGAGAGACAGCAAAAGAGAGGGGGAGAAAGAGCAAAAGAGACGGGGAGAGAGAGAGCAAAAGAAAGGGGGGAGAGAGCAAAAGAGGGGGGAGAGTGCAAAAGAGAGGGGAAGAGAGACCACAAAAGAGAGGGAGGAAAAGAGAGGGGGAGAGAGAGAGCAAAAGAGAGGGGATAGAGAGAGCAAAAGAGGGGAGAGAGAGCAAAAGAGGGGAGAGAGAGCAAAAGAGAGGGAGAGAGACAGCAAAAGAGAGGGGGAGAAAGGGGAGAGAGAGCAAAAGAGAGGGGGAAAGTTTAAAAGAGGGGAGAGAGAGAGCATGCAAAAGAGAGGGGGAGAGAGAGCAAAAGAGAGGGGGAGAGAGAGAGCAAAAGAGAGGGGAGAGTGCAAAAGAGAGGGGAGAGAGAGCGCCAAGATAGGGGGGGGGACGAGAGGGGGAGAGAGAGAGAGCATAAGAGAGGGGGGAGAGAGAGAGCATAAGAGAGGGGGGAAAGAGAGAGCAAAAGAGAGGGGGAGAGAAAGAGCAAAAGAGAGGGGGAGGGAAAGAGCAAAAGAGAGGGGGAGAGAGACCACAAAAGAGAGGGAGGAAAAGAGAGGGAGGAAAAGAGAGGGGGAGAGAGAGAGCAAAAGAGAGGGGATAGAGAGAGAACAAAAGAGAGGGGGAGAGAGCAAAAGAGAGGGGAGAGAGAGCAAAAGAGGGGAGAGAGAGCAAAAGAGAGGGAGAGAGACAGCAAAAGAGAGGGGGAGAAAGGGGAGAGAGAGAGCAAAAGAGAGGGGGAAAGTGCAAAAGAGGGGAGAGAGAGAGCATGCAAAAGAGAGGGGGGAGAGAGAGCAAAAGAGAGGGGGAGAGAGAGAGCAAAAGAGAGGGGAGAGTGCAAAAGAGAGGGGAGAGAGCGCCAAGATGGGGGGGGCGAGAGGGGGAGAGAGAGAGTAAAAGAAAGGGGGAGAGAGAGCATAAGAGAGGGGGAAGAGAGAGAGCATAAGAGAGGGGGAAAAGAGAGAGCAAAAGAGAGGGGGAGAGAAAGAGCAAAAGAGAGGGGGAGAGAAAGAGCAAAAGAGAGGGGGAGAGAGACAGCAAAAGAGAGGGGGAAAAGAGAGCAAAAGAAAGGGGAGAGAGAGAGCAAAAGAGGGGGGATAGCAAAAAAGAGGGGGAGAGAGAGCAAAAGAGAGGGGAGAGAGAAAGAGCAAAAGAGGGGTGATAGAGAGAGCAAAAGAGAGGAAGAGACAGCAAAAGAGAGGGGGAGAGAGAGCAAAAGAAAGAGGGAGAGAGAGAGAGCGCAAAAGAGAGGGGGAGAGAGGGAGCAAAAGAGAGGGGGAGAGAGAGCGCAAAAGAGAGGGAGGAAAAGAGAGGAGGAGAGAGAGAGCAAAAGAGAGGGGGAGAGAGAGCAAAAGAGAGGGGGAGAGAGAGAGCAAAAGAGAGAGGGAGAGAGAGAGCAAAAGAGAGAGGGAAAGAGCAAAAGAGAGGGGGGATAGAGAGAGAGCAAGGGGTGGAACAGCTGTACTGCAAAAAATAGCCAGTGTACACAGGCTTTAGGACTAGTATATATATATATATATATATATATATATGTTATGGGTAAAGTCAAATATTGAGTAATCCTAGGATTACCCAGATAAAACAGACATTACCCAAGTGGCTGGGGGTAAAGCCTGATGTAAGATCATACTCATCAAGTCACCTCATCAAACATATAAGATGCACTGTAATTCCCCTATCTTCACTATCTTTTTTCCCTCCGCCAGGGGGGTTCAAGGGGGGGCGCGAAGGTTCAGTAGGGGTGGATGCCGGAGGATCGGCCGGCACCCCCCTTCAACCCCCCCCAGATGGAGGCAGAAAAATTGTGTAGATGGGGTAATTACAGTACATAAGGCTTTACCCACAGCCGTTAGGGTAATATATATATAAAAATATGTATTTTAGAATAAATAGAACATATTCTTCTAAGTGAAGAACACTGGAATGTAAAATACTAATATTTCTTACTAGGTTTAGCACTCTTGAATATACGTGGTTGGGTTAGCGCAAGAGTATGTTTTTGTTTTAAGTTTCATGCTCCATTAATTCTATGGAAGAAGTTAACGCGGTAACTAAAAAAAAAAAATTTTTTTTGTATACGTCAGATTTATGCTTGTATGAAAACTTTTTATTTTCAACTTGTAATACGAGTGCAACCCAATGCGTGCACAAATCCTCTGTCTAGCATAGTTAACGTGCAAATGGGAGCGCTAAATTGTGCTCTACTCGAAATCTAGCCCTACATAGGTAACATGTTTTTACACCATATAAGAACCAAAAGGCCTATTGAGTCTACCCACATTTCCTTATGAAGCTTAACCCCTTAATGACCAAGGACGTGCCAGGTACGTCCTGCAAAAACTGTCAGTTAGTGACAATGGACGTACCTGGCACATCCTTGGTCTAATTGAGTGCTGGAAGCGATTGCGATCACTTTCAGCAGCTCTCAGGGTACTGCAGTGATGCCTCGATATTGAGGCATCCTGCAATACCCTTT
Organism: Bombina bombina; assembly: GCF_027579735.1. NCBI lineage: Eukaryota > Metazoa > Chordata > Amphibia > Anura > Bombinatoridae > Bombina > Bombina bombina. The sequence goes on along the minus strand of NC_069505.1, from coordinate 112,876,111 downwards.
TTCAAGCATGCGATGCAGAGAGAGCCACTCTGTGGCCCTCTCTGCACCGGTAGCGATGGTGCCGATCGTTGGTGGGTGGGAGCTTAGCAGGAACGCAGGTGGGCGGCCAGACGATACCCGGCATCCGGATCCTTTAGGTGCAATGTGCACGCCGGGTGCCGGGAGCGTGCGGGGGGGCCTGCGGGGGCGCACATGCGCAGCAACCACTTCCACCAATGATCCAGGGAATTGCAGCGTGAGAGGGAGCGGGGGAAATAAAAAAATATATATATATCAAAGGATCTGGAAAGGGGAGGAGGGGCAGCTACACTACAGAAAAAGCTGCCAGTAGCCAAGATGGCGGCAAATAGGTAGGGGGGAGGGTTAGAGAACTGTTTGGGGGGGATCAGGGAGGTTGGGGGCTAAAGGGGGGGTCCATCACAGCTGAATAGATCATTTAAAAAAAAAAAAAAACTTTTATTTTAGTACTGGCAGACTTTCTGCCAGTACTTAAGATGGCGGGAACAATTGTGGGAAGGGGGAGGGAAGAGAGTTGTTTGGGAGGGATCAGGGGGTGTGATGTGTCAGGTGGGAGGCTGATCTTTACACTAAAGCTAAAATTAACCCTGCAAGCTTCCTACAAGCTACCTAATTAACCCCTTCACTGCTAGGCATAATACAAGTGTGGTGCGCAGCGGCATTTAGCGGCCTTCTAATTGCAAAAAAGCAATGCCAAAGCCATTTATGTCTGCTATTTCTGAACAAAGGGGATCCCACAGAGGCATTTACAACCATTTGTGCCATAATTGCACAAGCTGTTTGTAAATAATTTCACTGAGAATCCTAAAGTTTGTGAAAAAATTAGTAAAAAGGAAACAGTTTTTTTTATTTGATCGCATTTGGCGGTGAAATGGTGGCATGAAATATACCAAACTGGGCCTAGATCAATACTTGGAGTTGTCTACTACTCTACACTAAAGCTAGAATTAACCCTACAAGCTCCCTACAAGCTTCCTAATAAACCCCTTCACTGCTGGGCATAAAACACGTGTGGTGCACAGCGGAATTTAGCAGCCTTCTAATTACCAAAAAGCAACGCCAAAGCCATATAAGTCTGCTATTTCTGAACAAAGGGAATCCCAGAGAAGCATTTACAACCATTTGTGCCATAATTGCACAAGCTGGTTGTAAATAATTTCAGTGAGAAACCTTAAGTTTGTTAAAAAATGTGTGAAAAAGTTAACTTTTTTTATTTGATCACATTTGGCGGTGAAATGGTGGCATGAAATATACCAAAATGGGCCTAGATCAATACTTTCGGTTGTCTTCTAAAATAAAATATATACATGTCAAGGGATATCAGTGTTCCAATGTAACTATCGCTAATTTTGAAAAAAAGTGGTTTGGAAATAGCAAAGTGCTACTTGTATTTATAGCCCTATAACTTGCACAAAAAAGCAAAGAAAATGTAAACATTGGGTATTTCTAAATTCAGGGCAAAATTTAGAAACTATTTAGCATGCATGTTTTTTGGTGGTTGTAGATGTGTAACAGATTTTGGGGGTCAAAGTTAGAAAAAGTGGGTTTTTTTTCCATTTTTTCATCATATTTTATAATTTGTTTTATAGTAAATTATAAGATATGATGAAAATAATTTTTAGGAAGTCCATTTAATGTCGAGAAAAAAGGTATATAATATGTGTGAGTACAGTAAATGAGTAAGAGGAAAATTACAGCTAAACACAAACACCGCAAAAATGTAAAATAGCCTTGGTCTCAAACGGTTAGAAAATGGAAAGTGCTGTGGTCCTTAAGGGGTTAAGGTTAATTAAAGGGAAATAAAACACACAAGTATAAAAAAAAATAAAAAAATTCTCAGTACAGGAACATACATTTTTTAAATTGCCAAAAACTGTAATAGATGTTAAAATGCTCTCTTATTGATTCAACAAAGTGGAAAAAAACAGAATTTATGCTTACCTGATAAATTTCTTTCTCTTGTGATGTATCGAGTCCACGGATTCATACATACTTGTGGGATACCGATACCAAAGCTTTAGGACACGGATGAAGGGAGGGACAAGACAGATACCCTAAACGGAAGGCACCACTGCTTGTAAAACCTTTCTCCCAAAAATAGCCTCCGAAGAAGCAAAAGTATCGAATTTGTAAAATTTGGAAAAAGTATGAAGCGAAGACCAAGTCGCCGCCTTACAAATCTGTTCAACAGAAGCCTCATTTTTAAAAGCCCATGTGGAAATCATTGCTCATAGTAGAATGAGCAGTGATTATTTCAGGAGGCTGCTGGCCAGCAGTCTCATAAGCCAAACGGATGATGCTTTTCAGTCAAAAGGAAAGAGAGGTAGCCGTAGCCTTTTGACCTCTCCGTTTATCAGAATAAACAACAAACAATGAAGATGTTTGACGGAAATCTTTAGTTGCTTGTAAGTAGAACTTTAAAGCACGAACCACATCAAGATTGTGCAACAGACGTTCCTTCTTTGATGAAGGATTAGGACACAGAGAAGGAACAACAATCTCCTGATTGATATTCCTATTAGAAACAACCTTAGGAAGAAACCCAGGTTTGGTACACAAAACCATCTTATCTGCATGGAAAACAAGGTAAGGTGAGTAACACTGCAAGGCAGATAGCTCAGAAACTCTTCGAGCCGAAGAGATAGCTACTAAAAATAAAACTTTCCAAGATAAAAGCTTAATATCTATGGAATGCATAGGTTCAAACGGAACCCCTTGAAGAACTTTAAGAACCAAGTTTAGGCTCCATGGTGGAGCAACAGGTTTAAATACAGGCTTGATCCTGACCAAGGCCTGACTAAATGCTTGAACGTCTGGGACATCTGACAGACGTTTGTGTAAAAGAATAGACAAAGCAGATATTTGTCCCTTTAAGGAACTAGCTGATAATCCCTTCTCCAATCCTTCTTGGAGAAAGGACAAAATTCTAGGAATTCTAATCTTACTCCATGAGTAACTCTTGGATTCACACCAACAAAGATATTTGCACCAAATCTTATGATAGATTTTCCTGGTGACAGGCTTTCTAGCCTGAATCAGGGTATCAATGACCGACTCAGAGAAACCACGCTTTGATAGAATCAGGCGTTTAATCTCCAAGCAGTCAGACGCAGAGAAATTAGATTTGGATGCTTGAATGGACCTTGGATTAGAAGGTCCTGCCTCATTGGCAGAGTCAACGGTGGAACAGATGACATGTACACCAGCTCTGCATACCAAGTCCTGCGTGGCCACGCAGGCGCTATCATAATCACCAAAGCTCTCTCCTGCTTGATTCTGGCAACCAGATGTGGGAGGAGAGGAAACGGTGGAAATACATAAGCCAGATTGAAGGACCAGGGCACTGCTAGAGCATCTATCAGTACCGCCTGGGGATCCCGGGACCTGGACCCGTAACAAGGAAGTTTGGCATTCTGTCGGGACGCCATCAGATCCAATTCTGGTATGCCCCATAGCTGTAATGAATCCACTCACTCAGAACCCAGAAATTGAGTATTTGTAGCTCTTTTGTATATCTATTTCTGCAAACACAGACTTTGTTTGAACAGAAATGGTAACAGTGAGCAATTAATAGCCAGTAGGGTAAGGTTAGAACTCTAACTCTGATAGCCCAGAATCAGTAGTCAGTTTAAGCAAAGTTTAGAGGAAGTCTTTTTATCATCTGTAGCATATGATTCAGTAATCCAGTTTGCTTCACACACATTCACCCAATAAAATATATACAGAGTCACTCACACAAATAGCTTAATACAACCGTAGGGTTGTCCAGATTTGTAACTTGTCAACAGTATTTACTAAAGAATGATTTGCTGAGGTTGATGTAAATCACATACCATGCGTGTAGAAATGTAACTTAGTCAAAGTCAACTTGGTTAATTATGACAACAAGAGAGCCAACCGTTACAAGCAATATCCAGAAGTTGTAACAGAGAAAAGTTTACCTGCGAGTAAGGAGAGAGAGCTTGCCTGTTGCAGGAGTGGAAGGCTTGCAGTGAATGTGTGACTCACTTCCGGTTTGGGGATCCGGCGTCGGAAAGCTGCGGAGGTACCGCGATGAGTGTAAAACTGACAGGAGCTGCAGAGGGAGACCTGTAGAGGATTTTAGTACAGAGCGGTAATCACAGGTAAATAGATGCTGGATATGCAAACTCAGAGGTAGCTGAAAAGTATCACTTGTTGGCAAACCAAAATTAAGGAAAACTTCCAATCGAATAAATTGTTAGGTATAGTTGCGACCTGAAAAGTAACAAAGGAAACAGCCTCAAGGCTGCAGAACTTCTCAATAATCAGGCAAAGATTGATTGTAGGAGGCTCCCTTTTAAAGGAGCAAGGTGCATGAAGGGAGATACCTTAAAGGTATATCACATATCCCCCACCTTAAGGGCAGTCATCAGGGGCGCGGAGATAGGGCTTCCCAGGATACCGTCGATGAAAGGCGGAGAGCAGATCAGGAGCGTGAACATCCTCATACGATTCCCACGAGTTGCTTTCAGGACCATAGCCTTTCCATTGTATCAAGTACTGTACATGTCCGCGACGTATCCGGGAATCAAGGATGGACTCCACTTCATATTCCAACTGATCCTGGTGATAAATTGGTGGAGGAGGATCTGCCAGTCGCAGTAAGGGGTCTCCTACGTAAGGCTTAATTAGAGAGACATGAAATGTTGGATGAACAGTGAGATCTTTAGGCAAAGTCAACCGAACTGCGTTCGGGTTCACTATTGCCTCAATCGGGAAAGGACCAATAAATTGATTGGCCAACTTTTTACAAGGCACACAAAGTTTTAGATACTTTGTGGACAGCAGAACTAAGTCACCTATGTCATAGGTGGGACTAGGGGAATGATGCAGGTCATAATACTTCTTTTGATGTTCTTGAGCTTCCTGCAAATGAGTTTTAAGCAACTGAAGTCTATCCTGTAAGGAATTACCGAAATCTGTTGCTCCTGGACAATTCACTGTGGTATGGGATATTGTGATAGTGGTTGGATGGAAGCCGTATGTGGCGAAGAATGGTGTTACTTAGGTTGAGGAAGAGATTGAGTTGTTGTATGAGAACTCCGCCATCGGGAGGTAATCAACCCAATCATCCTGAAGATGACTCAGATAACAACGTAGGAATTGCTCTAATGTCTGATTCAAACATTCAGTCAACCCATTTGACTGAGGATGAAAAGCTGTGGTATAACGTGTACTATTTGTAACAGTTTGCACAGAGACCTCCAGAAGGCTGAGGTGAACTGAGTACCTCGATCTGTGATCACTGTAGTTGGTAATCCGTGTAGTTTGACTATATTATCCAAAAAGACCTTTGCAGTAATAATGGCTGTGGGTAAACTTGTTAGTGGAATAAAGTGACCCAGTTTTGTTAAGTGATCTACAACCACTAGAATGGTGGTGTACTTTCGTGAGACTGGAAGATCTACAATAAAATCCATTGATATGGTGGACCATGGCATATCTGGTATTGGTAAAGTAGTTAATAAACCAATAGGTTTTTTGTGAGCCACTTTATTTCTTGCACAGATATCACAAATCTTCAGATGATGTATAACATCTTGTTTTAGCTGTTGCCACCAGAAGTATCGTTTGATCAAGTTGGTGGTCTTTTGTACACCTTTGTGCCCTGACAAGACATTGTCATGGTAATGTTTTAATATCACCATCCTAAGAGCCCTAGGTACATATATTCTATTATTATGGTACATTAACCCTGATGTGGAATCTCTCTCACAAGTTGGGGGGCAATCATTTTCCTTTTGAGTTTCAAGAAGAATGTCTTTTTCTAAGTTAGAAAGTGAGCTTATAAATTTCTCTTCCGGTATGATAGGATTGAGGGTCTCAGAGATGTTCGTAGGATCGAACATTCTAGAGAGGGCATCAGCTTTTGTGTTAGAATGTCCTGGTCTGTAAGTAATCAAAAAATTAAAGCGATCTAAAAACAGAGACCATCTGACTTGACGTGCAGAGAGAGTTTTACTTTTCCTTAAATACTCGAGGTTTTTGTGGTCAGTAAAGATCAGAAAAGGTTCTTTTGACCCTTCTAATAGATGCCTCCAATGCTCTAATGAACTTTTAATTGCTAAAAGCTCTTTGTCACCAAAGCTATAATTTGTTTCGGCTGGGAGCAAAGTTCTGGAGTAAAAAGCCACGGGATGTGTTTCTTGGTTTTCCTTGCTTTTTTGTGATAGGACTGCTCCTATGCCGGTGTTGGAGGCATCAACCTCTAGTATGAATTGAGATTGATAGTCTGGCAGCGTCAGCACTGGAGCAGTGGAAAAACAGTGCTTTAGATTGTTAAAAGCATTTTGAGCTTCTTCGTTCCAATGATATCTATGGGATTTCCTTGTGAGTTGGGTTAATGGTCTTACAATAGTAGAAAAATCTTTGATGAATTTTCTGTAAAAGTTCGAGAAACCCAAAAACCTCTGTAGCGCTCGAACAGTACGTGGTATGGTCCATTCCTGGATTGTGTTTATCTTTTCAGGGTCCATTTGGATTTTTTGAGGAGATAGAATATAACCAAGGAATTTAATCTGTTTAACATGGAAATTGCATTTTTCCAGTTTGGCAAATAATCTATGTTGTCGTAATCGGGTGAGAACCCATCGTACATGTTTTTCATGATCTTGTAAATTTGTGGAATAGATTAGAATATCATCTAGATAAATTACAACACATATGTCAGTTAAATCTCGGAATATCTCATTAATAAAGTGTTGGAAAGTAGCTGGAGCGTTACTTAACCCGAAAGGCATAACATTGTACTGAAATAACCCGTATCGTGTGCGAAAAGCTGTCTTCCATTCGTCTCCACTCCTGATCCGAATCAAATTATATGCCCCCTTCAAATCCAATTTGGTATATATGGTGGCATTGGTGAGTCTTTCCAATAATTCTGGTATTAAAGGCAATGGGTAACGGTTTTTTACTGTTATCGCGTTTAAGGCTCTATAATCTATTATGGGTCTTAGACTTAGATCTTTATTTTTAACAAAAAAAATACCAGCAGCTGCGGGTGAAGTTGAATGTGATATAAAACCTTTTTTAAGGTTGTCATCTAGGTATGTGCGTAAATGGGTTAGCTCGTCCTGGGACAGAGGATATATTTTGCCATAGGGTATTTGAGACCCTGGTATTAATTCGATGGGGCAGTCAAATTCACGGTGTGGCGGCAATGATTCAGCCTCTTTCAAATCGAATACATCTACCAAATCAGAATATGCTGCTGGTACACCATTCTCAATAGAAGATATAGAACAGTGTGGATAACACGTATTTGTGCAATATCTAGATGTTAAACTTATCTCATCCTTTAACCAATCAATGCTTGGATTATGTGTCTTTAACCACATGTATCCTAAAATAATGGAGTGTCTATCAATAGGAATGATATCATACGTAAGGTATTCAGTGTGACCGTTTTTTGTGGTTGTAAGCAGAGGTATAGTGTGGTGTGTGATAGGGCCTTTCTGAATCAAAGTACCATCTATTAACTTCACAAAAACTGGTTGCTGTTTACACACTGTGGGTATTTTATTCTTTTTAACAAATGTAACATCAATATATATCCCTGAAGCACCAGAATCTACTAACGCGTCACTCTGGATGTGGAGACGGTCCCACTGTAAAGAGAGAGAGACAGTGAGCTGGGTAGCAGTAGATAAGTTATATAATGATATTATATTCTTTTTCTTACTCTTCTTCTGTTTTGATAGGAGGGGGCAGGTTGCAACTGTGTGCTCCTTGTGAGCGCAGTAAAGACATAAATTTCCTAATTTCCTTCTTGTTTTCTCCTCTTGAGTCAGAGGACCTTTGATTGCCCCAATCTCCATTGGGGTGCTGGAGGTCAGGTTTCTTTCTTGGGAGACCGATGATGGATAGGTGCGTCTGATAGAGGGGTCATACATGCTTTTTTCAGCTTTTCTTTCCCTCAGACGTCTATCTAATGTGGTGCTTAGCTTGATTAAGCCAGTGAGTGTTTCAGGGAGTTCCAGTCGTGAGAGTTCATCTTTTAGAGATTCGGACAAACCTAGGCGAAACTGGTTACGCAAGCTTACCTCATTCCACAATGAGTCAGAGGCCCACATCTGGAAATCTGTTGTGTATTCCTCTACAGTCCTTTTCCCTTGTTTTAATGACCGTAGTTTTGTCTCAGCTTGTATTTGGCTGTTTGAGTCCTCATACAGACTTGTCATTGCTGAAAAAAAATCATTTAATGAATCTAGGATGGGGTTGTTTTGCTCAAAGAATCTGTTAGCCCAGGTACGTGGTTCTCCTAACAGGTATGAAATTGTGGTGCAAACTTTAATCCTGTCTGAATGGTAGGTGCGTGGTTTCAAAGAAAATAGCAAGTTGCAAGCGTTTTTGAAATCACGATACTCAGATCGTTTTCCAGAAAAAGGTGTTGGCGTATGTACTTGGGGTTCTGGTATATCCACTTGTTTAGGTGTTATGAAATCTTTTAACATTGCTTTTATGGCTGTATTCTCAGCCTGGACTTCTTGTATAGCATGGGCTAAATAATCCAATTTCTGGTACACGTTAGTGAATTCATTTTTTACTTCTGTGGGATCCATGTTTTAGTAATGTAACAGGATCTGTTTAGGCCTGATTATTAAGTAATGAATCCACTCACTCAGAACCCAGAAATTGAGTATTTGTAGCTCTTTTGTATATCTATTTCTGCAAACACAGACTTTGTTTGAACAGAAATGGTAACAGTGAGCAATTAATAGCCAGTAGGGTAAGGTTAGAACTCTAACTCTGATAGCCCAGAATCAGTAGTCAGTTTAAGCAAAGTTTAGAGGAAGAGTCTTTTTTATCATCTGTAGCATATGATTCAGTAATCCAGTTTGCTTCACACACATTCACCCAATAAAATATATACAGAGTCACTCACACAAATAGCTTAATACAACCGTAGGGTTGTCCAGATTTGTAACTTGTCAACAGTATTTACTAAAGAATGATTTGCTGAGGTTGATGTAAATCACATACCATGCGTGTAGAAATGTAACTTAAAACGAAAAAAGGTAGATGGGTGCGCTGGGCCAAACTGATAACCACACACCCCCTTAAAAGACAAAAATCCCTGCAATTGTCTAGATTATAGTGAACAGATAAAAATGGAAATAAGGGAGGCGCTCAAAGCTAAAGGTATCAACACTAAAACAGATTTAATAAAACATATTAATGATCACAGATATAAATACAAAGGGACGTCTCCCCAAAATAAATTAAGCTAATATCCTAAAAAGTCTATTGACCGCTAATATCCTAAAAAGTCTATTAATCGCTAAAACTAATTCAGATTTAAAAAACAAACAAGATAATCGGCAGTGCCTATGTAGTAATTGTGATTCAGGCAGAAATAAATGTTATTTTTAAAACACCAAAACAAATGACAGTGTTCCGTAATTGAAATACCACCAAGCTGCCTTATTAGAGAAAAGCCGTAGCTGCCAAATATAGTGTTTAGAGAAATGAATCCGTTGTCCAAAGTTCTCTTACTTTGTAAGATATTTGTGTGTCAACACCAAAAAGCCGTGTACTTTACCAAGTTGTAGACTTGTCAGTTGCTGGTCTTACTCCCTCGCCCGGTCCTCACCTCGAGCGGGGCTGACTGCAGCTTTGGCGTCTGACGTCACAGAAAGGTGTTCCGGCTGAAGGTAGAGGCCGATTCCTGCGCTCCCCTCTATGCGCTGTACTCCCGGTCCTCTTTGGAAAGCCCTGCACTTAGTGCTAGTAGCACGCAGGGGGCTGTAAAACAGATTGGTATAATGGATATCCAAAACAGTGTTCCCCAATACAGAGGCTCTGCTCCTTAAGAGAAAATGTCCCAATAATGTAACCCGGGTTATTAGGTGAGACTCCAAATGAGATTCCAAAGATATGGTTAGTTGTTACAATGGTAATAACAACAGCACTGCCAACACATACGACGCGTTTCGCCCACCTATGGGCTTTATCAAGATAGTGGTGGCTAGTGTGAGTGGCCTTATTTAAAGGGATAGCTTCCAGTCTAATTGGTGTTGGTTTTGATTGGCAACATTTATTTCTGCCTGAATCACAATTACTACATAGGCACTGCCGATTATCTTGTTTGTTTTTTAAATCTGAATTAGTTTTAGCGATCAATAGACTTTTTAGGATATTAGCGGTCAATAGACTTTTTAGGATATTAGCTTAATTTATTTTGGGGAGACGTCCCTTTGTATTTATATCTGTGATCATTAATATGTTTTATTAAATCTGTTTTAGTGTTGATACCTTTAGCTTTGAGCGCCTCCCTTATTTCCATTTTTATCTGTTCACTAGAAATGTAACTTAGTCAAAGTCAACTTGGTTAATTATGACAACAAGAGAGCCAACCGTTACAAGCAATATCCAGAAGTTGTAACAGAGAAAAGTTTACCTGCGAGTAAGGAGAGAGAGCTTGCCTGTTGCAGGAGTGGAAGGCTTGCGGTGAATGTGTGACTCACTTCCGGTTTGGGGATCCGGCGTCGGAAAGCTGCGGAGGTACCGCGATGAGTGTAAAACTGACAGGAGCTGCAGAGGGAGACCTGTAGAGGATTTTAGTACAGAGCGGTAATCACAGGTAAATAGATGCTGGATATGCAAACTCAGAGGTAGCTGAAAAGTATCACATGTTGGCAAACCAAAATTAAGGAAAACTTCCAATCGAATAAATTGTTAGGTATAGTTGCGACCTGAAAAGTAACAAAGGAAACAGCCTCAAGGCTGCAGAACTTCTCAATAATCAGGCAAAGATTGATTGTAGGAGGCTCCCTTTTAAAGGAGCAAGGTGCATGAAGGGAGATACCTTAAAGGTATATCACAATAGCTGAGTCAGCTGGGCAAAAACCTCCGGATGGAGCTCCCACTCCCCCGAATGAAAAGTCTGACGTTTAGGAAATCCGCCTCCCAGTTCTCTACTCCTGGGATATGGATTGCTGAGAGATGGCAAGAGTGAGTCTCCGTCCATCGGATTATTTTGGTTACCTCCATCATCACTAAAGAACTCCGTGTTCATCCTTGATGATTGATATAGGCTACAGTCGTGATGTTGTGCGACTGTTTGAGCATGCATAGTTGCAGTGGTCTGAGGTGTAGGCGGGCATAAGGAATGATGTCCATTGCTACCATGAGTCCGATTACCTCCATACACTGAGCCACTGATGGCCGAGGAATGGAATGAAGAGCTCGGCAAGTGATTAAAAGTTTTGATTTTCTGACCTCCGTCAGAAATATTTTCATTTCTACCGAGTCTATCAGAGTCCCTAGGAAGGAAACTCTTGTGAGAGGGACGAGAGAACTCTTTTTTATGTTCACCTTCCACCCGTGAGATCTCAGAAAAGCCAACACGATGTCCGTGTGAGATTTGGCTAGCTGGAAAGATGACGCCTGAATTAAGATGTCGTCTAGATAAGGCGCCACTGCTATACCCCGCAGTCTTAGAACCGCCAAAAGGGACCCTAGCACCTTTGTGAAAATTCTGGGAGCCATGGCCAACCCGAAAGGAAGGGCCACAAACTGGTAATGCCTGTCCAGAAAGGCGAATCTGAGGAATTGATGATGAGCTCTGTGAATAGAGATGTGTAGATACGCATCCTTTAAATCCACGGTAGTCATATATTGACCCTCCTGGATCAGAGGAAGAATAGTCCGAATAGTCTCCATCTTGAAAGATGGTACTGTGAGGAATTTGTTTAGAATTTTGAGACCCAAGATCGGTCTGAAAGTTCCCTCTTTTTTGGGAACCACAAACAGGTTGGAGTAAAAACCTAGCCCTTGTTCCGCTCTTGGAACTGGGCGGATCACTCCCATGATATGTAGGTCTTCTACACAGCGTAAGAACGCCTCTCTCTTTGTCTGGTTTGCAGACAATTGAGAAATGTGAAAATCTCCCCCTTGGGAGGGAGTCTTTGAAGTCCAGAAGATATCCTTGGGACACAATTTCTTTTTTTTTTTTTTTTTTTTTGATAATTTTTTATTGAAGTCATAAACAAGTATAACAATAGTGAGACATCCAAAAGCAATGACAAATAAAAATAAAACAGTACAGTGCTAATACAAGGATATTGCTGAGCCAACAATACAAATTAAACCAACCTAGTGAGCAATTATGAGTTTCAAGAGTAGTATTTGATGAAGATTCTTGATGAAGTGAGGGAGCTATAATTGGCAGGAGATATGTCAATGGAGAGAGGTTGACTAGGCAATAAAGGCAGACACATGGGGCATATAAATCCAACGTATCGTGGGCATTAGCGAGGGATTTGGACAATTTAAATTGAGACTTCAGTTTTATATATTTTAAACTTAAAAGGGGAGTAGCTACAGCGTTGGCCTTGTGCGGACCGAGTATTATCATGAACGTTATTTCTAATGTAGCTACTCAGAGTTAGTTGTTTGGCCACTTTTGGGCCAAATTGGCAAGGAGGGGGATAAAGGAGTGCAGCGGGCAAGAGCCGCTTGAGGTGGGGCGGGGAAGGGAGTGGGGGGGCGGAGCTTGGCAGAATAGGAGACTAATTAGCAGCAGTCATATTATAAAATTACAATATGTTAGGCTTAAGAGGAAGGACATGTTTATGAAAAATGAGGGGTGACAGTTAAGTAGAAGGCAGTTGAATCCTAATCCAGCACTTAATGCAAGCAAATTCGCTTTCTATGAGGTAAACAGAAATTGCACTCTACAATATGATAACATATTGGGGGGGGGGGAACGTTATAATGGTTGGAGCCTAGGGGACCTCTGGGTGAGCCCCTCTCCTAGGGGAGTGCCACCTATAGGCCATGCAGGAAAAAGGAGGAGGGATATGACCCGCAGGCAGTAAGTACCAGCGGGAAAGGGCGGAGAGAGGCTCAACCGGGACAAATAATATGTACCAATAATGTGGGCAAGAGCATAAATAAATTAAGGATGACAGTCCTACAGTCGCAAATAATGATAGCAAATAACATATAAAATTAATATAACACAACATTTAGGCAACAAAACAGATACCTATATAACTGAAAATATCAGAATGTAAGATAGATGGTAAATAACTTTACTCTGAAGCATCCCTAAAAACTGCATATCTAAGTACATAGATAGATTTTGGTATAAGGAACATAAATGAAATATCATAGACGACTCCCCATAAGTGACTGTAGGCACATATTCTGGTAGTGATTGAGCTTAGGAAGAGGGGACTATAATTAAGTGATCTGTTTAAGGGTAGGGTGAGATGATACAGGGGGTAGGAAACTAGTAGTTGATTAAATGTATAATAAGGTAGAATATTAGCATTAAACAGCGACTATCCAATGTTCAGTATTCCCTTTACGTGGTAAAATAACATAGCTGAAAAACAAAACATTCCATTTCAACACAGTATATGACAACTCTGTTAGTATGGTAGCTTCGGCCCTTAGGAGAGAGTAGTAAACACTTAAGGAGAGCCTGTTTGCTTTTGGGAGTATTTCTAGGGGAGCCAACCCTGCTAAAACAGTAGCCTGGATATCTATCGCTATTAGTAATAGAGGCTAAGTGTAGGAAAGCGTAGATATCAATTAAGGAAATGGTTATTAATTATTAATAGTTATATTAACTAAAAAACCACTGCAAGATGCCGAAAGGTAGCGAGGCTCCTCCGTAGTTATAGAGAACAGCTTGGGGTCTGGTGGCTGTTGCAGCTCTTCTGATTGTAGCCATACTAAAGTGGGCCCATAGGGGAGTTTTTCTATAGGGACTGAGAGGGAGTTGTCATAGACACTATCTAAAATCTCAAACATGTGATGCGTGGAAAAGGCTATGGTTTTATCGTAGCATACATATCTAAACTTAAAGTAAACTAGTAAATAGCTTACCCTGAGGTATCTTTGAAAATGGTATACCTAATGAAACCACTGAATAAAAGCAGACCCACAGGGAACATCTCTTGTTGAGTGTGTTTATAGGGGGATGCGTCAGGCGTGAGCTTTTAGTTTTAGTAAACAGAACCTTTGTCCATAAGTATAAATCAGTTTAAATAATATGATGCGGCCACAACCTATGTTACACTAGATATCTATAACACACATTCCTACTGTGGAATATAAACACTAGACCATAACTTTCAAAACCCATATATGTAGCAGGGGTCAATATTCATAAGCAGATGACCCAAGTATAAGTAGATAGTGAGATTCTTTAGCTTCAAAAGGTCCTGCCGGGAGGTAGGAAATGGTGGTGTGCCACAGTACTAGTTCCAAAGTTAGCATTTATATACATAACCGGGATCAGCATACTTGGAGAAATAACTCAAATATCAATAAATAGCAAGTGTCTTAAGCTGCAGGTTCCTTAGTGGGAGGCATTAAATGGCGAGATGAACATTACCAGTTCCAATTTCAGCATTGGGAGAGCAGGAGTTCGAGTGATGGAAAATAGACTAACCAATTCCCTCTCTCAGTAAAGTTAAAGAAGGTAGGGTGATGTGTACCTCTATGTGAGCTTGTCCAGCATAACTGATGAGGCATATTCTGTCAGCAAACATGTAGTAGGCGTGTGAGACTCTGTCCGTTTTCGTGGAGATCCAAGTAAAGCTCATGTTAAGTATGTTATGAGGGGCCGAAGTATGTCCCGGTCTTATGCGCTGTGCGGAGCCCTCTCTATCAGCTACCTGGAGTTTTGTAACCAGTTGAGGAGCAGCATGTTGTTCCGTACCTGCTAGGGAGCTATAACGCCACCACAGTGCTTTTCCATTAGTAAGGGTTTCCTCCGCACTCATGAGCTGTGTAGGTAAGTCACTACTTTCTTCTTCGCTTTCGTGTTGTTCTATTGTACTGGCGGTTTCTTGTCTGATTCTCTGGGCCACCGGGTTAACGGGGCTGTATTCAGGCATCGGGTTTTCCAATAGTTGGAGGAGGTGGTGTCTCATGCTGCTAAAATGGTGATCGAGCAGTAATTGCACACGAGCCTCCCACTTGTCCACCATGTGCATAGGTCCTGCGACAGTCAGGGACATGATGACTATGTGCCATGTGTGTAAGTCCGCTCCGTCTGTTATAAAGGGTATTTTAGAGACTCCCTTGCTTTTGGCTACTTCACGAGCCGAGTGTAGAGTTTAGGAATCTGCATGTAAGGTCGTCCCGCATCAGCCGATACTAAAGATTACCCGACATTCAGGTTCTCTATGAGAGCAAAGATGGCCGCTCCTCGTATCTCGGATCAGTCGGGCAAATAGAAAAGTGACAAAAATGTCTGCCAAGAATGTCTTGCTGCTAATCCCTTCAGTGAGCAGGCTCCACAATCTCCAGGGTCATCACATCAGGCAGTTAGAGAAGTCTGAGCGGCCGCAAGATTAATTTTTATGTTAAAAGTTTCAGGAGCTATTGTGATGTGCGACCGCTCAGTCCCTCAGTTGGCTCCGCCCCCCGGGACACAATTTCTAAAGCCCAGGAATCGTGAACATCTCTTGCCCAAGCCTGAGCAAAGAGAGAGAGTCTGCCCCCTACTAGATCCGGTCCCGGATCGGGGGCTACCCCTTCATGCTGTCTTAGAGGCAGCAGCAGGCTTCTTGGCCTGTTTACCTTTGTTCCAAGCCTGGTTAGGTCTCCAGACTGACTTGGATTGGACAGAATTCCCCTCTTGCTTTGCTGCAGGGGAAGCTGAAGCGGGACCACCCTTGAAGTTCCGAAAGGAACGAAAATTAGTTTGTTTGGTCCTCATCTTATTTGTTTTATCCTGAGGGAGGGCATGGCCTTTCCCTCCAGTGATGTCTAAAATAATTTCTTTCAGTGCAGGCCCGAATAGGGTCTTTCCTTTGAAAGGGATGTTCAACAATTTAGATTTTGATGACACATCAGCAGACCAGGACTTAAGCCATAACACCCTGCGTGCTAAAAAGGCAAAACCTGAATTCTTTGCCGCTAATTTAGCCATTTGGAAAGCGGCATCTGTAATGAAAGAATTAGCCAACTTAAGGGCCTTAATTCTATCCAAAATATCATCTAATGGAGTCTCCACCTGGAGAGCCTCTTCTAGAGCCTCAAACCAGAAAGCAGCTGCAGTAGTTACAGGAACAATGCATGCAATAGGTTGGAGAAGAAAACCTTAATGAACAAAAAATTTCTTTAGGAGACCCTCTAATTTTTTATCCATAGGATCTTTGAAAGCACAACTGTCTTCGATAGGAATAGTTGTACGCTTAGCAAGAGTAGAAATAGCTCCCTCCACCTTAGGAACAGTCTGCCACAAGTCCTGTATGGTGTCAGATATGGGAAACATTTTCTTAAAAACAGGAGGGGGAGCGAACGGAATACCTGGTCTATCCCACTCCTTAGTAACAATAGTCAAAATCTTCTTAGGGACTGGAAAAACATCAGTGTAAACAGGAACCTCTAAGTATGTGTCCATTTTACACAATTTCTCTGGGACCACTATAGGGTCACAATCGTCTAGAGTAGCTAATACCTCCTTGAGCAATAAGCGGAGGTGTTCAGGCTTAAATTTAAAGGCCGTCATATCAGAATCTGTCTGAGGGAGCGTCTTTCCTGAATCAGAAATCTCTCACTCAGATAACAAATCCCTTACCCCTACTTCAGAACATTGTGAGGGTATATCGGATACGGCTACTAAAGCGTCAGGCGGCTCAGCATTTGTTCTTAATCCAGAGCTGTCACACTTTCCTTGTAAACCAGGCAGTTTAGAGAAAACCTCTGTGAGGGTTTTATTCATAACTGTGGCCATGTCTTGAAAAGTAAATGAATTAGACGCACTAGAGGTACTTGGCGTCACTTGTGCGTGCGTTACTGGTTGTGACACTTGGGGAGAGCTAGATGCTAAACCCTCATTTCCTTCTAACTGAGAATCATCTATTGCAATATTTTTAAGTGCTAAAATATGCTCATACAAACAAACACTTTGAAAAGCGCCAAACATATATATCTTAGTAAACCACTAAAATAAGCAGTGTCCTAAACATAAACATCAAAGCATGTATAAATTACAAATAAATTACAATTAAAATTAAGACTTGCAATAAACTTTGTAAATGCAAATGAAAAAATAGATGGATATTAAAAGAAAAAAGAATTTTCCTACTTTATTGCAGGTAATGTCCCTTTAAATTGAAATGTCCAAAGTTGAGAACGATTCTCTTGTTTTACTTTTTTTTTCTTATGCAGCTCCTTCTGAATCACTGGTGTGATAGCGATGAGGTTGTGGCTAGATAGAGGAAAAAATGGAGCGCAAGGAAGAAAGCAAAGAAAAAATCATAGTGCAGTATGTCAAAAATAAAGGGTAACAATTTATTGTAGACAAAAAACAAACTCACAAGCGAAACCTCAAACAATATGAGGTATGTATGTAGCGTTTTGTATAGATGATACTATACGATATCACAATACCCTGGTTCTCCCTCCTGGCTAACTTGTCTGTGACCGTCCAGTCTCAGTGTTGCTTGCAGGAAGTCAGGATACAAGTGTACAGTAATTTAAACAAAAGATTCCCTCATGCGGTAGGTCAACCCGTGTTGCCGGCAACAGTTTCTCCTGACCTAGAGGGATGTAGTGTAACTCTACGTGTGCGTGTGGGCGTGGCCTTACGCGTTTCGCGGGACTCCTCCCGCTTCGTCAGAGGCTTATGCCCACTCCTCCTTGGATTCCCCTTTTTATGATGTGACTCCTGTTAATAATAATGCTGCGGTTCAACAGTCCCTTAAATTGTCACACTAAGGGCTCCATGTACTAAGCAGTCAGCGAGCTACCCGCAACAAATCTCGCGTCAAAACTCGCAAACTGATATGTACAAAGCCGTCAATTATGTAAAAACTCGCATCTTTAAAATTGCGAGCGTACTTATCCGCCATACCTCGCTACCTCTCCATTTTTTACTGTAATTAGACACATTTGACCACCAACTCGCCAAAAACGAATGTACTAAGAAATCTATTTGTCCGCTCGCGTCAATCTCCGCCCCCACCTCGTTATTTTTGCCTCGCCACCTTTAAGGTGGCGGGCAAGGTACAAAACAATAGGAAAGCCACTAGACGCCAGTCTATACATATATAAAAGGCAGTAATATCAGCATTGTACTTACATTGTTCATTTCAGCAGCTATGGAGAGAATTCTGTTTTTGTTTATTCTCCGTTTGATGCAAATCCGGGCTAGAAGACAGAATACTGGAAATGTAGCTAATCGATTGGTTAGAAGAAGGAGAGTTCGAGTCCCCCGTGTATTCCTTCCACGGGTTGGTTTGCACGGCCTTTCTGACCGAGAGATCATACAAAGATTCCGGCTTGATCGTGAATCGATATTACACCTGTATCGAGAGATTGAAGATCATTTGGAGCCGATGACTGCTCGTTCACAAGCTATTCCGGGACTTCTGAAACTATTAGCTGCATTGCATTTTTTTGCAACAGGCTCCTTTCAGGCAGTTTCTAGCGTCATTATTGGAATGAGTCAATCTGCTTTTTCACGCCACTTATCCAAAGTAATAGGGGCTATGATGGTTATTTTTCATCGATATGTTTGTTTGCCATCTACCCCTGAAGAATGGCAATCTATCAAGTCAAATTTCTATAGGATGGCTGGGATGCCCAATGTCCTAGGTGCCATAGACTGTACCCATGTTGCTGTAAGACCACTTCAAGCTCGTGAGGAGATCTATAGGAATAGAAAGCATTTCCATTCCTTGAATGTCCAGATGGTCTGTGACCCCCACATGAGGATTATCAGTGTCCGTTCTAACTTTCCTGGCTCCTGTCATGATTCTTACATTTTAAGGCAGACTGGGTTATACCGGAAGTTCGAGGACGGAAATATGCCTGACGGATGGCTTCTAGGTAAGCATAACTGGCGTCTAATATGTCTCTCATTTCAATGTACCAAAATTGCGCCCAATTTGTCGACTGTAATCTGTATAGTTTAAATTTGTATTGTATAGTTCTGAATCTTTATAATTATTCTTATATTAATATTTATATTTATTATATCTTCTATTAGGAGATGGAGGGTACTCATGTACAGAATGGCTGTTGACTCCCTATAACAACCCACAGACCAGAAGTCAAGTACGTTTCAATGAAGCTCACCGATCTACCAGGGGGATTATTGAGAGGACTTTCGGTATTTTGAAAATGCGGTTTCGATGTCTTGATCGTTCTGGTGGTGCTATGCAGTATGCACCAGAGAAAGTTGCAAAAATTATATTGGTTTGCTGCATACTGCACAATATTGCAATTAAAAGAGGCTGTCCATTAGAAGATGAAGATCCAATAGATGCTGATGATTTACCAGAAGAAATATGTGTAGAACATGCTAATAGGCGTGGAAATGCAACAAGGGACATGGTTTCAGAACAATATTTTGTGTTTGAGGATTAAAGTTTCAGTTGATCAATAAAAAACTTTCTTTATTAACTTGTCTCCATTTTTTTTTTTAAGAATTAAGGTTATTAAAAATCACTCATGATAAACAGTTAAATACATAACAGTTGTTGTTCTTCAATTATCAAAGGTTTCAAATAAATAAAGTTTATGCTCAAAGTTATTACAGACAATATATTATAGGTAATACATTGTCTTTGTGACATCACACTAGTGTCTACAGCTGCTCTCACTCTTTTACATTATGTGATTAGTGTAATGTAATCCCTCCATAGCTGATGCTAATCCATTGTATTGTGTCATTGAATTGTAGCTGTAACAAGCGACAGTATATTCAACAGTGCTTTATGTTATCAGATTGGATTTTTGAGTTAAAAAAGACTTGCTAATTTTATTTGTTTTATTCTAACCTCTATTTTTAACAGCTACTAGGTTTTCCCATATTCAAATAAATACCTTAAGGGCTTACTCTTAACACTTATTTTCTTAACCTTTATAATATATTTTTGCATTCAAGATTTGTTAAAAGAATAGTGGCATATAGAAAATAATGGCAAAATAAATTATTTTATTACAAAATTAGAATCTTTAAACATTATATATTAACAATTGTAAACCAAAGTAACTTGTAATACATATAAACACATCGGAAAAAAAAGGAAATGTTTAGAAACCAAATAACAATTGTAAACCAAAATAAATTCTAATACATATAAACACATATGAAACAAAGAAAATGTTTAGAAACAAAATAACAATTGTAAACCAAACAACATTTTAATACATATAAACACATCTTAAACAAATAAAATGTTTAGAAACAAAATAACTATTGTAAACCAAAGTAAATTTTAATACATATCAACACATCTGAAACAAAGAAAATGTATAGAAAACAAATATCATTTGTAATAACTATAAATATCGATATTTACAAACCTTCATAAAATACATTAATCTACAGATACATTATATTTTTCTCTATTTTTCGGGGATACATATCTATATCAATGCGCTAATGATTGACATAACGATTAATCACGTCATCGCCTAACATGTCGCGTCCTGAACCTTTTGGTGCCGGAGAATTGGTGATATTAGTTTATGCCATGGATAAATATTTCCCTAAACGGATTGGTGGTGTGAGGGGAGTGAGACAGGAATGCAGAGACAAAATTATATACGAGATGCTGAGAAGAATGCATCGTATTTCAAAAATTAAAAGAACAAGACGACAGTGTCTTAGAAAATATAGTGATTTGAAGAGAAGAGAACCGAAGTACTATAAATCGATTCGAAGATTGATAAGGACATGTAAGTTTCAAAATTATATATGAAATAATTTTTAATAATATAAAAAAAGGGTTTATTTTTGAACTGCGTCATCATTGACGAATCCAGGACAATATTATTTTCTGAGTGTTACTTTGACTATATTAGTATATACAATTGCAAAAAGTTACAAAAGTAAGCATGCAGAACTGAGTTAGTAGATTAAAATTTAACTATATTACTATATACACTTAAAAGGTTAGAAAACTTAGCATACAAAAATGAGTTAGTAGAGTAAAATATAACTATATTAGTATATACCATTGAAACATGCAGAACTGAGTTAGTCGAATAAAATATAAATATATTACTATATAACATTGAAACATGTTAGAAAACTAAGCATGCAGAACTGAATGTTTTGAAAACAAAAAATTACTTGGAATAATTAGATTAAAAATTTTTATTCCAAATTTTTTTTATATATATGTTTATAGATATGAGAAGTAGGAGAATGAAGTGTGCACACCCACCACGCTACCTAAGGTCAATGTTGGTGCAAACACCCAGAAGTGAAGCTCTTTCTCCACCTTTGCCAATAACACTATTGGATATTGAATTATCTCCAAATCCATATGAAATTTGTCATAAAAAGACACATTGTAAATAAAGATCACAAAAACGAGCGCTCTGTAATTACTCTCCAAAAATTTTGGAACAATAATAAAGTTGTTTAGAAAAGTTGTACATTTATAGGAGCAAAATTCTATTCCCGCGACTACTATGACGTTCATGACACCTTACATGTCACGTGTTAACAATTGGCCAGACAATTCAACTGAAAGTTAAGTACATCAGCTTAGTCGCGGCGAGCGAGGCGTCAAATTTATCAATATTCCGCCACTGCTCGCGGCGAGCTAGACGTGTCTATTTATTGTTGGATTATTAGTACATAGCTACAGCGGACACCATTTCGCCCGCGGCGAGTAACGGCGAGTTTAGCCGCGTCTAAAATGACGGATGAATTGACGGCTTAGTACATGGAGCCCTAACTTATATCCAGAAAGTGGGGAATGTAATGATATACTTTTTTCTATACATTCAGTAAGTTACTATATTTAAAACATTCACTTTGTCTTTCATATTTAAAAACCTGTTACATACTATAAAAACATTACCTACTTATATTTCAACATAAATCATTTTGTATAGAGGCTCATTATAAATAAAACATATGATAAACACACACAAAATATATACATATACATAATATATACAATGCCAATTCATATGCATATTGATTGATTTAATAAATACTTGGTTGTTATACAAACCATTTGAAATTTAAAAATTTGAACATTAAAACCCTGATAAATATATATATATATAGAGATATAATTAAGAAATTGCATTCATATTACCTATTCAATTACTAAACCCTAATACTTTACTGTCATCATAAATACATAAACTAAAAAATTCCTACAACTAAAAATATATTGTACAAAAATATAAAAATAACTTAAAACATAATTGGTTCTAAAAAACTGCTAATGATTGATAGTTATGTGTATCCACTATTCTTCTATGAATGCTGCTAAATCAATATCTCTATTGAGACCCACTGGCTCCATAGTTCCCAACTTGTGGATCCAGTAGGTCTCACGTTGCCTGAGTTTAAGCAGCCTATTACCCCCCCTAATCTCGTTCTTTACACATTCAATTGCCCTAATACTAAGCCCTGTCTTGTCTTTATTGTGAACCTCAGAAAAATGGGCCGACAACCCATGTGTCGTCAACCCATTTTCTATGTTCCTCAAATGTTCACTAAACCTTATCTTCACAGGGCGTTTGGTACGTCCTATATAGAGCCTATTACATGGGCATTTCAACATATATACAACATACTTAGTTTTGCAATTCATTAGATCTTTAATTTTAAAAGCAAATTCATTTCCTTCTTTTCCAAAGTTCTTATTATTTTTATCTATATGTTCACAACAAGTGCAACCTGTTCTCCCGCATTTATAGAAACCACAAGATGCTTTGTTTAACCAATTCATCTCTGTTTCTACTTTTAACAGACTGGGACTGATACGATTCCTTAAATTCATATTTCTCTTGAAGACTACCTGTCCACTATCAACTATTGTATCTTTAAGAATAGGGTCTTGCATGAGAATGGGCCAAAATTTCTTAACTGCTCCCTCAATTTTCTTAGATTCTCTATTATATTTTGTTACAAGCTGTACTTCTCATTTCTGATCTTTCTCTTCATATGTTATTTTTTGTGTCTTATTGAGTAGGGTATTCCTATCCATCTTCTCTACTTTCTCAAATGCGTCTTTAACCATATCTTCAGGATAGCCTTTTGCCAAAAATCTATTGTTAATGGTTTCTGACTCCTTCACGAAATCTTGTATTTTAGAACAATTTCGTTTGGCCCTTTGAAACTGCCCAAGAGGAATGTTTCGTATCCACTTCCCATGATGTCCACTCTGGGCATGTAGATACCCATTGGTATCTGTGGGTTTTCGATAAAGTTTAGTGTACACTCCCCCATTCTCTTGGGCAATCTCTAGATCCAAAAAAGTAATTAGATCTTTATTAGATTCCATAGTGAATTTAAGGTTCATCATATTCCTATTTACATATACTAAAAAATCATTCAAGCTCTCACAGCTTCCTTGCCAGATGATCAGCACGTCATCAATGTAGCGGTACCATTTTATAATATTTTCTTTATAGGGGTTCCCTTCATTATAGACATATAGGTCCTCCCACCACCCCATGTAAAGATTTGCATAATTCGGGGCAAATTTTGTACCCATAGCGGTACCCCTTTTCTGAATATAGTACCTGCTATCAAAAATGAAATAATTCTTTGTTAGGATGAACCTAATAGACTCTTCTAGGAACCACTTTTGAGTCTCATTAATAAAACCACATTTGTTCAAGAAATATATAACCGCTGTAATACCTAAATCATGAGGGATAGAGGTATACAATGAACTCACATCCATTGTAACCCATAGATAATCATCCTTCCATATAGTACCTTTCAATAGATTTAAAATATGAGGGGTGTCTCGTACATACGATTGCAAAACTGGAACTAGTGGTTTAAGGATGTGATCTACATATTCAGATAATTTAGTGGTCAATCCACCTATTCCCGACACAATCACCAGCAAAGGCTGGAACATACAGATAGATTAGAAAGCCCAAGAAGATATGGAGGTGACCATAACAATGGGTACAGAAATAATAGAAGTGAGGGGAATAGGGGGTACTCATGGAGACAACACAATACCCAATATAATAATAATAATCAGCAAACTGCATTTTTGGGAGCTAGACCAAAGGATAAAAATTGGAGAACCAATGGGGGGCAAGGAATATTAGAAGATCGGAGAAGGGGACAGGATGTGAATATAGGTGGGTATTTTCCCCATAAAAAAGAACAAGTACAGGATCGTTTTTTAGGTTACCCTTTAGGGGGGACCCCGCAGGGGGGGAACAGGAGACCCAAAAGAGGGTTAGGAAACAGAGACGAGGATGTAGAGGAGGAATGGCATACAGAGCCAAGGAACAAAAAAGGCAGAGAAAGGCAATATTGAAAGGATATGAACAGGAAATTTACAATATCTCAACTAGGATATTAACAGATGATGAGATTACACTCCTAAAAAGAGGTATTTCGTTTGTTCCAGATAATACCCCAAAAGAATTTGAACTGTTCATTGACACTAAAAAACTGGTTAGAAAACTCACCCTGATAAGGCATTTTAATCTAACACCCGGACAAGTAGAATCTAACTCTAGGAATGAGATAGGAATTCTTGATGAATCTATAAACAGTGGTGAAACACCAAATAGACACAATGAAGAGTGGGAACCTCCAGATAGTGAAGAACTGATTAATATATTACAAGAGCTAGAAGAGGAAGCTAGAGATATACCTATATGCCACACTGCATTGAAAAACAAATCTACTTTTTATCCTATTAAATCAAAAGGAAATTTTATACCTGTATTTAAGGCACTTCTAGAAAAAGAGATTAAGGCAATTTGTGAGACAGATAGAACATTGAAAAAGAATCCGAAAAACCTCTCCGTAAAGGAACAGAAAGCACTAAAGGTTCTTGAAGATGATAAGTCTATAATAATACGTAGTGCCGATAAGGGAGGAGGAATAGTTGTCCAGGGTAGGCAAGACTATGTAGCTGAAGCCCTTAGACTATTAGGAGATAGTACAACTTATGAGGTTTTGGGTAAGAATCCAACAAATGTTTTTTTGGAAGAATATAAGCAATTGATTATAGAAGGAAGAGAGAGAAGGGTGTTGGACAATACTGAGTATAAATTTTTGGAAGTGGTCAATCCGGTATTACCAATTTTCTATCACCTCCCAAAAGTATACAAAGGGTTGGTTAACCCACCAGGGAGGCCAATTGTGTCGGGAATAGGTGGATTGACCACTAAATTATCTGAATATGTAGATCACATCCTTAAACCACTAGTTCCAGTTTTGCAATCGTATGTACGAGACACCCCTCATATTTTAAATCTATTGAAAGGTACTATATGGAAGGATGATTATCTATGGGTTACAATGGATGTGAGTTCATTGTATACCTCTATCCCTCATGATTTAGGTATTACAGCGGTTATATATTTCTTGAACAAATGTGGTTTTATTAATGAGACTCAAAAGTGGTTCCTAGAAGAGTCTATTAGGTTCATCCTAACAAAGAATTATTTCATTTTTGATAGCAGGTACTATATTCAGAAAAAGGGTACCGCTATGGGTACAAAATTTGCCCCGAATTATGTAAATCTTTACATGGGGTGGTGGGAGGACCTATATGTCTATAATGAAGGGAACCCCTATAAAGAAAATATTATAAAATGGTACCGCTACATTGATCTTTAATTTTAAAAATTTATATACTTTCCTGAAAAGCATATCTAGATATGCCCAGGAGCTGCTGATTGGTTGCTGCACATAGATGCCTCACGTGATTGGCTCACCCATGCGAATTGCTATTTCTTCAACAAAGGATATCTAAAACATTAAGGCCTAGATTTGGAGTTCGGCAGTAAAAGGGATGTTAACGCTCCGCGGGCTTTTTTCTGGCCGCACCATAAAATTAACTCTGGTATCGAGAGTTCAAACAAATGCTGCGTTAGGCTCCAAAAAAGGAGCGTAGAGCATTTTTACCGCAAATGCAACTCTCGATACCAGAGTTGCTTACAGACGCGGCCGGCCTCAAAAACGTGCTCGTGCACGATTCCCCCATAGGAAACAATGGGGCTGTTTGAGCTGAAAAAAAACTAACACCTGCAAAAAAGCAGCGTTCAGCTCCTAACGCAGCCCCATTGTTTGCTATGGGGAAACACTTCCTACGTCTGCACCTAACACTCTAACATGTACCCCGAGTCTAAACACCCCTAGCCTTACACTTATTAACCCCTAATCTGCCGCCCCCGCTATCGCTGACCCCTGCATATTTTTTTAAACCCCTAATCTGCCGCTCCGTAAACCGCCGCCACCTACGTTATCCCTATGTACCCCTAATCTGCTACCCCTAACACCGCCGACCCCTATATTATATTTATTAACCCCTAACCTGCCCCCCACAACGTCGCCGACACCTGCCTACACTTATTAACCCCTAATCTGCCGAGCGGACCTGAGCGCTACTATAATAAAGTTATTAACCCCTAATCCGCCTCACTAACCCTATCATAAATAGTATTAACCCCTAATCTGCCCTCCCTAACATCGCCGACACCTAACTTCAATTATTAACCCCTAATCTTCCGATCGGAGCTCACCGCTATTCTAATAAATGGATTAACCCCTAAAGCTAAGTCTAACCCTAACACTAACACCCCCCTAAGTTAAATATAATATTTATCTAACGAAATAAATTAACTCTTATTAAATAACTTATTCCTATTTAAAGCTAAATACTTACCTGTAAAATAAATCCTAATATAGCTACAATATAAATTATAATTATATTATAGCTATTTTAGGATTAATATTTATTTTACAGGCAACTTTGTAATTATTTTAACCAGGTACAATAGCTATTAAATAGTTAAGAACTATTTAATAGTTACCTAGTTAAAATAATAACAAATTTACCTGTAAAATAAATCCTAACCTAAGTTATAATTAAACCTAACACTACCCTATCAATAAAATAATTAAATAAACTACCTACAATTACCTACAATTAACCTAACACTACACTATCAATAAATTAATTAAACACAATTCCTACAAATAAATACAATTAAATAAACTAGCTAAAGTACAAAAAATAAAAAAGAACTAAGTTACAGAAAATAAAAAAATATTTACAAACATAAGAAAAATATTACAACAATTTTAAACTAATTACACCTACTCTAAGCCCCCTAATAAAATAACAAAGCCCCCCAAAATAAAAAATTCCCTACCCTATTCTAAATTAAAAAAGTTACAAGCTCTTTTACCTTACCAGCCCTGAACAGGGCCCTTTGCGGGGCATGCCCCAAGAAGTTCAGCTCTTTTGCCTGTAAAAAAAAACATACAATACCCCCCCCCCAACATTACAACCCACCACCCACATACCCCTAATCTAACTCAAACCCCCCTTAAATAAACCTAACACTAATCCCCTGAAGATCTTCCTACCTTGTCTTCACCATACCAGGTTCACCGATCCGTCCTGGCTCCAAGATCTTCATCCAACCCAAGCGGGGGTTGGCGATCCATAATCCGGTGCTGAAGAGGTCCAGAAGAGGCTCCAAAGTCTTCCTCCTATCCGGCAAGAAGAGGACATCCGGACCGGCAAACATCTTCTCCAAGCGGCATCTTCGATCTTCTTCCATCCGGAGCGAAGCGGCAGGATCCTGAAGACCTCCAGCGCGGAACATCCATCCGGACCGACGACTGAACGACGAATGACTGTTCCTTTAAGGGACGTCATCCAAGATGGCGTCCCTCGAATTCCGATTGGCTGATAGGATTCTATCAGCCAATCGGAATTAAGGTAGGAATTTTCTGATTGGCTGATGGAATCAGCCAATCAGAATCAAGTTCAATCCGATTGGCTGATCCAATCAGCCAATCAGATTGAGCTCGCATTCTATTGGCTGTTCCGATCAGCCAATAGAATGCGAGCTCAATCTGATTGGCTGATTGGATCAGCCAATCGGATTGAACTTGATTCTGATTGGCTGATTCCATCAGCCAATCAGAAAATTCCTACCTTAATTCCGATTGGCTGATAGAATCCTATCAGCCAATCGGAATTCGAGGGACGCCATCTTGGATGACGTCCCTTAAAGGAACAGTCATTCGTCGTTCAGTCGTCGGTCCGGATGGATGTTCCGCGCTGGAGGTCTTCAGGATCCTGCCGCTTCGCTCCGGATGGAAGAAGATCGAAGATGCCGCTTGGAGAAGATGTTTGCCGGTCCGGATGTCCTCTTCTTGCCGGATAGGAGGAAGACTTTGGAGCCTCTTCTGGACCTCTTCAGCACCGGATTATGGATCGCCAACCCCCGCTTGGGTTGGATGAAGATCTTGGAGCCAGGACGGATCGGTGAACCTAGTATGGTGAAGACAAGGTAGGAAGATCTTCAGGGGATTAGTGTTAGGTTTATTTAAGGGGGGTTTGGGTTAGATTAGGGGTATGTGGGTGGTGGGTT
This sequence comes from Bombina bombina, assembly GCF_027579735.1. Classification (NCBI taxonomy): domain Eukaryota; kingdom Metazoa; phylum Chordata; class Amphibia; order Anura; family Bombinatoridae; genus Bombina; species Bombina bombina. The sequence goes on along the minus strand of NC_069505.1, from coordinate 112,847,749 downwards.
GTAATGTTGGGGGGGGGTATTGTATGTTTTTTTTTACAGGCAAAAGAGCTGAACTTCTTGGGGCATGCCCCGCAAAGGGCCCTGTTCAGGGCTGGTAAGGTAAAAGAGCTTGTAACTTTTTTAATTTAGAATAGGGTAGGGAATTTTTTATTTTGGGGGGCTTTGTTATTTTATTAGGGGGCTTAGAGTAGGTGTAATTAGTTTAAAATTGTTGTAATATTTTTCTTATGTTTGTAAATATTTTTTTATTTTCTGTAACTTAGTTCTTTTTTATTTTTTGTACTTTAGCTAGTTTATTTAATTGTATTTATTTGTAGGAATTGTGTTTAATTAATTTATTGATAGTGTAGTGTTAGGTTAATTGTAGGTAATTGTAGGTAGTTTATTTAATTATTTTATTGATAGGGTAGTGTTAGGTTTAATTATAACTTAGGTTAGGATTTATTTTACAGGTAAATTTGTTATTATTTTAACTAGGTAACTATTAAATAGTTCTTAACTATTTAATAGCTATTTTACCTGGTTAAAATAATAACAAAGTTGCCTGTAAAATAAATATTAATCCTAAAATAGCTATAATATAATTATAATTTATATTGTAGCTATATTATGATTTATTTTACAGGTAAGTATTTAGCTTTAAATAGGAATAATTTATTTAATAAGAGTTAATTAATTTTGTTAGATTTAAATTATATTTAACTTAGGGGGGTGTTAGTGTTAGGGTTAGACTTAGCTTTAGGGGTTAATACATTTATTAGAATAGCGGTGAGCTCCGGTCGGCAGATTAGGGGTTAATAATTGAAGTTAGGTGTCGGCGATGTTAGGGAGGGCAGATTAGGGGTTAATACTATTTATGATAGGGTTAGTGAGGCGGATTAGGGGTTAATACATTTATTATAGTAGCGCTCAGGTCCGCTCGGCAGATTAGGGGTTAATAAGTGTAGGCAGGTGTCGGCGACGTTGAGGGGGGCAGATTAGGGGTTAATAAATATAATATAGGGGTCGGCGATGTTAGGGCAGCAGATTAGGGGTACATAGGGATAACGTAGGTGGCGGCGATTTGCGGTCGGAAGATTAGGGGTTAATTATTTTAAGTAGCTGGCGGCGACGTTGTGGGGGGCAAGTTAGGGGTTAATAAATGTAATACAGGGGTTGGCGGGGTTAGGGGCAGCAGATTAGGGGTACATAAGTATAACGTAGGTGGCGGTCGGCAGATTAGGGGTTAAAAAATTTAATCGAGTGGCGGCGGTGTGGGGGGACCTCGGTTTAGGGGTACATAGGTAGTTTATGGGTGTTAGTGTACTTTAGGGTACAGTAGTTAAGAGCTTTATGAACCGGCGTTAGCCCAGAAAGCTCTTAACTCCTGCTATTTTCAGGCGGCTGGAATCTTGTCGTTAGAGCTCTAACGCTCACTTCAGAAACGACTCTAAATACCGGCGTTAGAAAGATCCCATTGAAAATATAGGCTACGCAAATGGCGTAGGGGGATCTGCGGTATGGAAAAGTCGCGGCTGAAAAGTGAGCGTTAGACCCTTTAATCACTGACTCCAAATACCAGCGGGCGGCCAAAACCAGCGTTAGGAGCCTCTAACGCTGGTTTTGACGGCTACCGCCGAACTCCAAATCTAGGCCTATGCAAATTAGATAATAGAAGTAAATTGGAATGTTGTTTAAAATTGTATTCTCTACTTGAATCATGAAAGAAAATGTTTGGGTTTACTGTCCCTTTAAAGCTCTCCTCTCTGGAGAGATTATCTAAGAAGCCTTGTCAGTACTGCAAGGTCCCTCAAATAATTTTAGAAACGCAAATTTTAGCTTGAGAGCTGTTTACCTTGCTATGCAGAGTTCTGGATGTGAATACATATGATGCAATTTAATAAGGTGAACACAGACATCCCTATTTCTAGAGACAGTCCTGAATTTTGGCAGTGTGTTCCCTAATTTTTTAAAGTGCTAAGCTATGCATCCACAAAATTAGCTGACTGCATCTTATATGTCTTACCTAGTATAAAAGGCATGCAGAGCAGGAAGTATGGCAATCTGTGTGCAAAACCATAAACATGAGTAAAACAGATAAACTAAGTATGAGTTTCTATCTCAGTATCCTATAACTTAAATCAAATACATAGGTGCACTTACAGCATGTGCTGGCATACAAGGGCAGGTGATATGTGTTTGGGACTGGAGCACTTACAGCTACAGCATTATCATAGCCCACCATAATACATTCTATACAAAGGGAAAACATTTGTATTCTTTTATGAAACTATCGGCCAGATTACGAGTTTTTCATTATGAGCTATGCGGTGCTAACGAGCAGTTTTTTCTCACCGCTCACTTACCTGTAGCGCTGATATTACGGGTTCTTTCAAACCCGGCGTTAAAAGGCAAGAAGTGAGCGTAGAGCAAAATTGAGCTCCATACTGCACTCCAATACCAGCGCTACTTAAGTCAGCGGTGAGCTGGTCGTACGTGCTTGTGCATAAGTTCCCCATAGACATCAATGGGGAGAGCCGACTGAAAAAAAGTCTAACACCTGCAAAAAAGCAGCGTAAAACTCAGTAACGCAGCCTCATTGATTCCTATGGGGAAAC